>NW_017671109.1:246521-255068 GCF_001879085.1 Nicotiana attenuata
TTCATCAATCGCCACTGCCCTTTGAACCATCTCCGGGACCTTCGTCCAAAGAGACCAAGAGCGCCAATTCTTCCTCCGACTCTCGTGCCTCCTCGATCTCAGTTGAGAGATCGGCACCATAAGCACTAACCTCGTCTAAGGCTTGCCTCCTCACCTTGGCACTAGCATGAGCGACAGTCCGAATAAGCTTTTGCTCGGCCTCCACCGATATATCTCGGGCTATTTGATTCGTAGTGGCGACGTCTCTCAGATAAGTAGCGGTTTTTTCTTTGACCTCAGACATGGCCACAAATAGCGCAACAATCTCTTCTCGAGCACTTTGGAGAAGACCCTGAGTCGACGCCAAATCTGAGGCCACGACCTCATTTCGCCTCCTCACGTCAAGGAGCTCCACATCCTTTTGCCCGAGCTGCAAGGGAAAAGACAAGTCAGTAAGTTTCGAATTATGAGAGCAACGAACGGATTTACGAATAACAAGTAACATGCTCAGCAAGGCCAGCCTTTTCTCAGAGCACTCCCTCCAAATCCGCCGGAAGCTCACTTAACTCTTCCTCCTTTCAAGAAGAGAGGGCCTCTGACTCCTGCAGTCCCGAGGTGAGCTTCTCAGCTCATTCCACAGCATGAAAGCTCATCTTGGAGCCTAGAGAAGGCATGATCATACATCTTCTTGGCCTACAACAAAACAGAAGAGTCAGGAAAAATGAGGGAAGGTATTTAAGGCCCGAAGAGTGTACATAAAAGGCCATCACATTCTGCTGGAGCCTCTCTGCTTCCTCGATAGCGTTAGGAGCATCGAGACCGATGTCCTCACTGACATCGTCAACACCATCGAAGAAGTTGTCAAGCCCCCCTCTGAGGGGACACTCTATGTTGGTAGCTTTTTGGTCTTGAGTATCCCTGTATTCCCTGGGCGAGAACCGAGCGCCCAAGTTAAGACCACCTAGGGCTTCGATATCACCAAGGGGCAAATCCTGTCCCCAAAAGGCGCCAGGCCCAGACCCTTTGGAGCCAGCTGTAACGGTCTCCTTAGCAAAAATTGTATCACGCTCGACAAAGGGCTTAGGGACCGCGTTCGCACCCTCCTCGAGGGTCTCCACAACACGGGATCGATCTGAAAAGACCGTCCCAGATTCAGCTGCCTTCGGGCGGGACGCCTGCGGGACATCCGTGCCCGACCTTCTCCTTTGTACTAAAGGGGTATCATCGCCATCATCATCCTCGCCTTCGTCATCGGAGCCCACTCCAGAAGCTGAAGACGAGACCTCGACCTCAGCTCGAGACCTGGCTTTCTTTTCCACAGGGGACTCAGCGGTTGCCTTTTCTTCCTCTTCTTGCCCTTGTGGGCTTCGGAGCCTCCTCTTCGCCGTCGGGAGGCTGTCTCATCTGCACTCCATCGCCAAGGCCTGCGCTAACATAGTGATCAAAATTTGTTAGCACAAAGGGGATGGGGAAGAAATATAAAAATATGGTAAAGGCAGCAAAAAGGATTTTACCATGATTCTTGGCCATCCACCGCATTTTGGCCAGGTCTGGCCAAGACCGCCCAAAATATGGGAACAAAGAATCCAATCTCCTGATCCATCCCGGCAGATCCTGAACCGCTTCAGGATACCAAGCGGTAGTTTCTAAAACCAAGGGGAGATCATTTTTAGAAAGAAAAGTAAGAAGACC
Organism: Nicotiana attenuata; assembly: GCF_001879085.1. Classification (NCBI taxonomy): domain Eukaryota; kingdom Viridiplantae; phylum Streptophyta; class Magnoliopsida; order Solanales; family Solanaceae; genus Nicotiana; species Nicotiana attenuata. The sequence continues at coordinate 248,193 of NW_017671109.1, forward strand.
ACAAAGCATGTTAGAAGGAAAGATACTTACGCTATGTATTCCACTTCTCCGGGAATGGCATCCTTTCGGCCGGGATGATGTTCGACGTCCCCACTCGGATAAACCTTCTCATCCACCCTCTACCCCTTTCCTCATCAATGCTCGAGAAAATGATTTCTTGGACCGAGGGTGAAGCCTAATCAAACCTCGATAAAATCGAGGGCTATACAATCTTATCAAATGATCGAGGGTAAAAGTCGCACCCTCGACCTCATTGGAGAAGTGGCGGAGCATGTAGACTATCCTCCAGAAGGATGGGTAGATTTGATCAAGCGTCACTTGGTACTTGTCGCAGAAATCGAGAATAACCGAATCTATCTCCGGGGAAGAAGGGTTCAAAGAATCGACCGGACCCAAAGTGAACGGGTAAGTATATACATAAAGGAAACCGACTTTGTGATCTGTTATGCTCTCGTTAGAGGGGATCTCAACCAGCACTGCCTTCCCCCATCGGCAGACTTTCTTCACTTTCCCTATATCGGTCACAATGCTAATATATCGGGACACGTGTTCATATCGTCCCGATGTGGATGAAGGTCTGTCGACGGAAAAATCCTTCGCCGTGTCAAACCCGATCGGAGTACACTGTTCGACAGTGGGTATCACTTTGGGGTTTCCTTTGGATGTTCGAGACGAAGAGGGAGCCTCGTCTTTCCAAGGAACTGTCTTGGAAGTTCTAGCCATGATGGTGGTAAAGTTTTCTGAGAAAGTAGGCAAAGGATCAAGAACGAGAGAAGAAAGAATATGAAAGGGGATGGATCTGGCCTTGAAAATTTGAAGATGTTGTGGAAGTATGAATTATCAAACAACTCATGCATTTATAGGAGCCATGTGGGCAGCAGAAAGTGTCACGCCCCAACCTCGGGAGGCCCGACCGGGGCTCAATCGAGTGACCCCAACTGAGCAAGCCTTACCAAACACTACCTACCCAACTCCATACGAACAAGGGGACCATGTTTACATTTATTCAACAAAAGAAGATAGTAAATTCGACATTTTTAGTTCATTTTAGATCAAAACATTAAACTGTAGATAAGGTAGTTTCCAAAGTTCCCATAGAGTTACAATTCATAGGCAACATAAGTTTAGAATTACAACATAGCTCGCACACCCATCCGACACCCACATCTGACCCACATATATGTCTACGGAGCCTCTAAGGATACAAAAGATAAATGTGACAACGCCGGCAACAAGGCCCCGGCTATACCTCAAAAGTGAAAGTCCAAAAAGGCAAGAGGTGTGCAATATAGCCCCTTGAAGGAGAAAGGGGCTCACAAAAATCTTTGAGAAGGAGAGTGCTCCGCTACACACGATCGGCACTATCCGCTATGGAGCCACCTACATTCATTTAAAAAAAATATAGCGCCCCAGCAAAAAGGGACATTAGTACCATGGAATAGTATTGGTATGTATAACTAAACACCATTTTACTAGATAGAACTACCAAGCAATGACAAGTAAATCACATAGGTGAATCAAATATGCAAATCATAGAATCATTTACATAATTCCCATAACTTTGTTTGGGGCATTTCTTTCATACGTTCATCACTATTCTCGATACCACCGCTATCTTGAGCAAAGTCCGATCACGACCCGACCGGCTAGGTTGCCTCATTGGAGGCATATATCTCAATCACTATTTCATTTCCCTTATCCGAAATTCAATATCAGCACATCACCACCATGTGTGCAGCATGGTGTCCGATCACGGCCCGATCGGCTAGGCCGCCTTGCCTAGGCGTGGTTTCTTTCTCATTAATCATCTCACTTGAATCAATTAACTTTCACGTATCAATTCAATTCATGGGCGCTTTGGGCCACACTAATCTCATCATTTTCCTTTTCAATATTCACCTTGCAAGTTATGATCATAGGCACATACGAAAGTAATTCAAGTTGCAAGCACATGTAAGTGTTCACATAGTTAGCATGAAAATTCTCAGTTTTGATCTTTGGCTTATAGCCCACGCATTTCAACACATGATTGTATACTTCATATTTCATTAAATATCAAGAATAGTACATTACTCACATTTGGGGCACATCTTTCATGTATACGTGTATATAAATTGCAAATCAGTCAATGTGAAACAATAATCAGTACACCAACCAATTCAAATCTTACCACACCTTTATAAATGTCAACAGAGCTCAATTTCTAATAAAAGGGGGTTTTAGCCATACATACCTCGATATAGCTTCCTTACTGTTTACTAATTACGGAATTCTTATCACTTCGATCTATGATGCAAGAATTACAAATTAAACTGGAAATTAGAGACGAGGTTGAGATTCTAGCTTGATTCAATCATAATATCGAACACTTGAGGTGCATTATGATCTTAGGCCCCTTTGACAGGAATTTCTATCATTCTATACCCCCAATTGCCATCTTTTTAGTTTACTACTTTCCAATGTCCTATGGTGTGGTATGCATGCAAGAGATTCATTTTTATACCCATGAATTACTTTCCCTAAGGACCACATATAGCTAAGTATACAAATATGAGCTGAGGTGATGGAGCCTTACCTCTTGGGATGAAGATTTAGGAGCCTTCACTTGATTAGCTTCAAGGATTTAGCAAGATTCAATGGAGTAACTTGATGGGGAGAACTTTCTCACACTTAGACCCCTCTCCCTCACTCTAGAAATGTTCAGGAAATGCTCAAAACGAGCTATAATACCGAATATAACCATAGGGGCGTCGGGTTAAAAATTAGAAAATTGGAGCCCCGAGTCGGATCTGCGATCGCATTTGCGATAGCAAAGTGGAAATGCGGGCCACATATTGGACCGCAAAAAGGCTCCCAAAACCTGAATATTCTGCTTGGCTATGCGACGGAAATGCGGTCCGCATACCCGTTCTGCGGTCGCATTATGCACCGCATAATTGATCTTCACAAAATCCCAAGGGAATTATGCAACGACTATGCAGTCCGCATATTGGTTATGCGATCGCATAATGGACCGCATTTTCAACCTCAAATTAGCTAACTCACTGACTCACTCTGCGGCAGAAATGCGGTCCGCATACCTGGTATGCGATCGCATTCTAGATCGTATATTTGCACTTTTCTGGAAAACATTGATTCGTGGTATTTAAATTCATAGATCAGCTCAAAAGGTCCGAACCGAGGCGAGCTTGCGAGCCGTGAAGAATATTTGTGAGTTTCTATCACCTGACCCTAACTAGGCACTACGAGGTTTGGGTTTTGAGTGGAAATTTTTCACGGGGCCTCACATCCTCCCCCACTTAAGTTCATTCGTCCTCGAATGAGGATTAAGGTTCACTTACTAACAGTCTTAGTGCAATCTTCTGTTCCTTATAACCTGAAACATATTTCCAGTCCCAAAATTTAGCTAACTCCCTAAATTTCCGAAAATTTCGCCAGAGTTTCCTTTGTATTTAGGCCTATCCACCTGTCAGATAACCCTAGAAACACATCCCAACAGCATAAACACATCTCATAAACATCATATAACTTGTACAACATCAACTAAGGCCGCATAGGCAATCACATTACCAAAAAGGGAACGGTTTTACATAGATCAAGCCAAAAGATAAGAGTTCATAGGAGCTAAATGCATAAAAGCTATTACATGACTAATCAAACAAATGTGGATACTTCTTTTTCATTTCATCCTCCGCTTCCCAAGTAGCTTCCTCAACTTGCTGGTTTCGCCATACCACTTTCACGGATGCAATTTCCTTATTCCTCAATTTTCGAACTTGCCTGCCAAGAATAGCAACTGGAATTTCTTCATATGACAGCTCTTCATTTACCTCAATAGTCTCAACTGGCACAATAGTTGACGGATCTCCCACCGCCTTCCTCGACATAGACACATGAAAGACCGGGTGATTTGACCAATCCTCTGAATGATCTTGTACGGTCCGACATACCTCCGACTCAATTTTCCCCTCTTTCCGAACCGCATGATGCCCTTCGTAGGGGATACCTTCAGAAATACCCAATCGTATTCTTTGAACTCTAAATCTCTGCGACGAACATCTGAGTAAGACTTTTGGCTACTCTGAGCAGTTTTCAACCTTTCTTTAATAACCTTGACTTTCTCCATGGCCTGATGGATGAGGTCCGGCCCTATCAACTTCGCTTCCCCAACCTCGAACCATCCAATCAGAGATCTACATCTCCTACCGTACAATGCCTCGAATGGTGCCATCTGGATACTAGCATTGAAACTGTTATTGTAAGCAAATTCTATGAGTGGCAAATGGTCATCCCAACTACACTTGAAATCAAGAGTATAAGCTCGCAACATGTCTTCAAGCGTCTGAATAGTCCGCTCACCCTGCCTATCGGTTTGTGGATGGAAAGTTGTGCTAAGATTTACCTGCGTCCCCAAACCTTGTTGAAACTTCTTCCAAAAGTTGGCTGTGAACTGAACCCCTCGATCGGAAATGATTGAAACTAGAGTGTCATGTAACCTGACTATTTCTTTGATATATAACTGAGCATAATGTTCCGTTGTGTCGGTAGATTTAACTGGCAAGAAGTGTGCTGACTTCGTGAGTCGATCGACGATCACCCATATTGAGTCGAACTTGAGCGGAGTGCGTGGCAGACCTACCATAAAATCCATATTGATCATCTCCCATTTCCACATTGGAATTTCTCTGTTTTGAGCCAATCCACCGGGCCTTTGATGTTCGGCCTTTACTTGCTGACAATTCGGACATTTTGCCACAAAATCCGCCACATCCCTCTTCATGTTGTTCAACCAATAAATTTCCTTGAGGTCATGATACATCTTTGTAGAACCTGGGTGCACGGAATACCTTGATGTGTGAGCTTCTGCCATGATCCTTTCCCGATGACCATCGATATCAGGAACACACAAGCAGTCTTGGTACCGTAGAGTACTATCATTCATGCCGAAGGAGAAAGCTGTGGTCTTGTGTTTGTGAATCCCCTCTTTCAATTGTGCTAACAATGGATCGTTAAGTTGTTTTTCCTTCACCTCTGCTACAAGCGATGATTCAGCTCTATTCTGTATAATTACCCCTCCTTCATTAGAGTCCACAAGGCGAACTCCCAAACTGGCCAACTGGTAGACCTCCCTGGCTAACGGGCTCTGATACGCCCCTAAATGAACCAAAATCCCCATAGATTTTCGACTAAGTGCATCTGCCATAACATTAGCCTTTCCCGATGATAGAGAATATCAATGTCATAGTCCTTGAGTAACTCTAGCCATCTTCTTTGCCTCAGATTCAACTCTTTCTGCTTTAAAATATATTGAAGGCTCTTATGATCCGTAAATACATCCACATGAACCCCATACAAATAATGCCGCCAAATCTTTAGCACAAACACCACTGCTGCCAGCTCTAAGTCATGGGTTGGATTGTTTATCTCATGATTTTTGAGTTGCCTAGAAGCGTAGGCTATAACCTTGCCACGTTGCATCAACACACACCCGAGCCCGATTCTCGAAGCATCTCAATACACCAAACTCCTCTGTACCCTCCAGTAGGGCTAATACCGGTGTTGTTGTCAACCTTGACTTCAATTCTTGGAAACTCTTTTCACAAGCATCGGACCATTGGAATTTAACGGCTTTCTGCGTCAATTTAGTCAATGGAGAGGCAAGAGTAAAAAACCCCTCCACAATCCTCCTATAGTACCCGCCAGGCCTAAGAAACTGCGAATCTTAGTAGGAGTTGTAGGTCTAGGCCAATTCTTCACTGCTGCAACCTTTTGAGGATCAACCATAAATCCTTCCCTGGAAACGACATGGCCCAAGAACGCGACCGATTCAAGCCAAAATTCACACTTTGAAAATTTCGCATACAATTGATGTTGCTGAAGAATCTGCAGAACTGCCCTGAGATGGTCGGCATGGTCCTCCCGACTTCGGGAATACACCGGAATGTCGTCAATAAACACTATCACAAAAGAGTCTAGGAAAGGCTTGAAGGCTCTATTCATAAGATCCATGAAAGTTACCGGGGCATTTGTTAGTCCAAAAGACATTACCATAAATTCAAAGTGCCCATACCGAGTTCTGAAGGTTGTTTTTGGAATATCCCGCTCCCTTATCTTCAANAAGACAGACTCTCACTCCATTTGAGAATGTCTACTTGATAGATGGCTTGAAATATAGCCTGCTTAGTGTGTCACAACTGTGTGACAGAGGTAACCTTGTAGCATTCACCTCTACTAAATGCTTTGCGATTAACCTTACCACTGACAATATTAGTTTTGCAGGGAAGGAGAGTTAACAATATTTACATTGTAGATTTTTCTACTCTCTCAAAAAATGAACTAACAAGTTTAAGTGTGCTGGAAAATGATCCCCTCCTGTGGCACAAAAGACTTGGTCATGCCAGTCTGAATCAGCTAAACAAATTAGTCTCTAAGGACTTGGTGATAGGATTACCCAACATCAAGTTCAAAGAAGACAAAGTTTGTGAGGCCTGTGCAAGGGGGGAGTAGGTAAGATCATCCTTCAAAAGCATATTTGTTCTTGATTGTGACTTTGTTGAGTTGCCGGTAGTCAATACACATCCGCAGCGATCCGTCTTTCTTTCTTACAAACAAGACCGGTGCACCCCATGGAGACACACTCAGCCGGATGAAACCCTTTTCTAGCAAATCCTTCAATTGTTCCTTTAGCTCTTTCAATTCTGCTGGTGCTATTCAGTAAGGTGGAATTGATATAGGCTGTGTGTCTGGCACTACATCGATCCCAAAATCAATCTCCCTATCCGGTGGAATCCCAGGGAGCTCATCTGGAAAGACATCTGGAAACTCATTCACAACTGGTACAGACTCAATGCTAAGTGCCTCGACATTGGTGTCCGT
>NW_017671109.1:259492-276023 GCF_001879085.1 Nicotiana attenuata
AAATGAGGAAAAGTAAAGTCAACAGTAGCTTTGGTTGACATATACCTCAAACAAGCTACTGCTCTCCATACGAGAGGACCAACTTGAGCCAGACAAATTTTGAAAAAACGACAGAAGTCAAGAATGACAGGGTCAATAGCAGGAATAAATCCCAAAGTAAAGGGATAAGTGTAAACGAAAGAAAAACCAACCCTATAAGAAGATATTCTTTGGTGTGGAGTAGGAATAACTATTTGGGTGTCACCTCTCCAACGGCAATCTCTTCGAACAATCTGAATTAAAGGTTCAGTAATTAAAGAGGGATATTTATCAGCTCTTTCTAATTTAATCACTTGGTCACGAAGGGATTCTTTGTCATGTTTGAAGGATAAATCCGTTGGCACAATTTCTTCAACCAGAGGCTATTGGTTAGACTCAGAAGTTTCTTTGCCTTTAGAAGAAGACTTGTTAGAAAGAGAGCCTTGCTGCGTGCATACTTAACTTATCCTAGTTCCCACGCATGCCGGAATTTTTGTGCAACTCATATGGTCTCGAATATAACCTTCGATTTGTTGTGAGACTGCTTTTACACAACCATTTCTCCTTCGAGTTACTATATTTAGGTTGAAGCCTTCTTCATTATTTCCACTTCTAGTCTCCCATTGTAGTACTTAGGGAGGACCCTCTGACTCTTGTAAAGTTGCGAGCTTATTACATTGTATACACGATAGAATTTTTGACGTTCTTCCTCGCCTCTAATTATCCGTAGTTACTTACCTCCACGCCCTTGTGCTTGTAGGGTCTCTTCTGAACTAATATTTCTACTGTCTTTCTAGTGACATTCTCATTTATTTCCATAATACTCATATGGTACCTTTTACAATCCCAACTCTTATCTGAATATTTCTCAAGGATCATGATGTCATATCTGCGAGACTCAATTCCCATGTTGGGGTTCACTATGTTTATCTTGCACAATCTGTAAATTTTTCTATATCCTCTTGTCTAGCAATAACTAGGGTCCTCCTGAATCAGCTACTAACTACTCGTTGGCCCATTCTCATATCGATATTCCGCGTAACATTTCTTGGGTTATTTCCTTTGTCTTAAGGTGCCTCTTGCACCGGCTCCTTTTATCAAGTGTTCATTCGCATTTATTTATCAATAACGTCTGGGCGAGAACCCTTATTTCCTCTCCTTGACGTCGTATTTACATAGTATTCTGGAATTGTAGCATATATGTAGGCTTTGGATAATTGCAATCTCATCCCTTTTTCATTCTTTTTCGCTTTCTTCCTTTACCATTCCATAATTACTAGAACCACTTTATTATGGCTTAATGCCACATAATTCCATATTCCTCCTTTAGGCAAGTACTAAGAGATGGAGCTACGATGACCTACCTACAGATGTTTTACCTCTTGGTCTTTAGCATCCTTCCACATCATCGATGACCCTTACTCACCTCGCGGTAATCCTTCTGTACCAAGGATAACAAAATTCCTTACTCACGAGGGTGACACTAAGTATAACTGGCACATACAGTCCCTTAAGCTTAACTTCGCTCACATTTCTTGCTTTAGGGAAACGTCTTCCTGAATGACCTTTAAAGGTTATTTTTCTGTCGTTCATTCATTTATTGTCGGAACGCAATATCTGAATTTCTCACGACGCTGACTATTATCAGTCATTCTATCCCTAATTCATGTTTAATTTATCTTGTTCACCAGCCCATATTGATTTCTATTACTCTGGGTCTAACTTTCCCTTCTAGTAGTCGCGTTGGAGTTGCGAACTTATTTCTCGAAATGAGGACGTGACTTTATGGTCTATACTCTTTTGTTGTCCTAAGGCCTGTCACCTTTCGTCTCTTCCTTCGCTTGACTATATATTTTGTAATACTGTCATCTTTTGATCTACCGTTGTCATCAATGTATCATATCTTACTCATAATGCTTCATTAACTCTTTTCTTATTTCCCGCTAACATTTATTCCTATCGTTTTATTTTGAAAACTCGAACAAGACATTCTTTTGCTTTTAGCTCCCCGTTGCTCCATCGAGTGGCTCTTCGGGTTGCCTAATATTCTTTCTCTACTAAGGACGGGAGCCACACTAAGGTAATATTTATTCATTCTAGGCTTCTAGTGCCTATCTTTATAGCACTCATACCTAGCTGTACTATATTAGAGTATACCATCTAGGTGTCTCACAAGGAGATCCGTTTCCACGTTTGCACTATCCTTCAGAAATGCCAACTAACTCTACCAATCCATCTACTATTTTGGGTTACTCTAACCCCAGCCGGGTCCTGATAACCCGTCCTTCTCTTAAACTATATCTATTAGCTCCCATAGGAAATAACTGACATCGATGTGGCCAATTATACATACCTCTGTTACTGTTGAGGGTATTACAAAATGCTTATATCTCCCTTCCTGAATGGTAAATATTGATAATCTTTATTAACTGGGTACCTCGTACCCTTATTCACCTTGCTTCTTTTACTTGCTGCAACATGTGTCTAACTTCTGGTTCCATTATTTCCTTTTTACCGTAAGAGTGGATAAGTATTCTTTCCTAAAAGCTCCTTATCAAGAACCGTACACCTTTTAGTACACACATGATCTGCTGAAGACCTCACATTTACTCATCATAAGCAAGGTGCAAAATCGAGTTCCTCTAACTCAACACTTCCACATCTATATCTCTTATCGATCATCTTTCTGTATGTAGGCATCATCTTATTACGAATAAAATAGAAGTTTGGAATTTGAATTCTTATAAGTGAGCTCTACAACACGATCTAGAGTAAGAAGAAAGAATGACTGTCCTAATTGCCCTGTAGCCTCCTGCTAATAAGTTTGGTGCACAACTCACCCATAAACAAGACTCTACTAGACACGGCTTGTAGACTCCCTAGGAAAGAACTGCTCTGATACCACTATTGTCACGACCCAAACCGATGGGCCGCGACGGGTACCCGGTATCTTACTCAAATATAACGTATCTTTTCGTATCATACTATCATAGATAGCTGAGCTGGAGAGGCTGCCGTGAAATAGGTAGAATACAACATGTAATACCAACTTGTACATAAGATATATGGGCCTCTAAGACCAAAATAACTACTCGTATACTGAACATAGGCCGACAAAGCCATACAAGTTTTTACGTACATGACATCTATCTACACACCTTTAAGAATACACAATTTTCATAAAGGTCGGGATAGAGTCCCGCATACCAAACAGTACACGTATAAATCATACTAACCAAAGAAGCAACTCCGAAGCAAATGGAGTGCACCAACATCCTCCGCTGAGCTAATAGCCTACTTGGAGGGCCCTTGACCTGTCTATCGGGACCTGCGGACATAAAATGCGATGTCCCCAAGCAAAAGGGACGTTAGTACGAATAATGTACCAAGTATGTAAGGCACAAAAATGAGTACAAAATAGATATGGAAGAAATATAGAGTAAATTACTCAACCTGTAAGTCTGGATAACTCTATAATTCGTAAAATAATTGTAGTGTCATGCATATGCGTATGAATGTCATGTCGTGCATAGATACATGTTTCATAACATCATCAGGCCTCTGAGAGCATCCCATCGTATCATCTCGGCCACTGTGGGCAAAATCATCAACGAATACCAGCTGATCAGGTGGTAGTGCGTATATAATGCCATAACCTTTCCTATATCCCATATACATATGTATACATATATATATGCGCGTGTATAACGCCATCTGATCATGGGTCAATGTGCATGTATAAATGCATGAAATGCATATGAAATGCGTTAATAAAATCTCTCGGTACGTCATAACACCATTATGCCTCTGATTAATATCATGAAATAAACTTTACCAACTTACGTATTTTTGAGACCCATGAACAGATAATAGAATAATATGACATATAGGGAATCAAGAACATCAGCATCTGTAGTATTTCTATGAGTATAATCATTTATGGATGTTGTGCATTTTCTCGTTTCGTTCATGTCGTACGGATCATGCCAAAAAAGAAAGAAGGAATAGCCTTAACATACCTGAGTCGATTCTCTTGACAATCCCTCTAATATACGTCAATTTCGACAAAGCACATTACGGCAAGGTCGGAGTAGAGAAAAACCCGGATGATATTCTTAAGAAGTATTGCACTGTACATCCGTAGGATCGCAAAATCTCATATTACAGCTCCGACCATTGAAAATCACGTATGAAATCTCTCTGAAATGTGATGTAGTATACTCACCACATTATTTGTGAATATCACGTTGAAGAAGGCTTAAAGAATGCCAAAGTGCCTATATTTGCATGATTTACGTTCAAAAGGCTTAAGCTAAGAATCTTGTTAAATGTTCTAATGAGGTGACACCTTGCCATCACTTTTATGAGTCATATAGTGGCTTTTATTAGCAATTTAAGGGCTGCCACGCTTTGTAGTTGAATCCTTATCCAAAATAAACCATAATTAACCACTAATCTTATGATTAATTTGATAATCTCCCACTATCCAATAATTAATCAATTACTCAAATAATTAAAAATTATCTCAAATTACTTAAAATCTCACTCACTTTTAACACACCCTATACACCTTGCTATCATGATCATGTGGTACCTTGCATGGCACTAGTCCATAAATACTGGTATTATAGCTCGGACCGTATTTTTATCCCAAAATACAAACTTCACCGAAATTCATTTCTTCGATTTGCTTACCCTCTCACCTTCACAAATTTACTCATTACTTGTTTGAAATAGCATAATATTTGTAACCTCAAAATAATCTCATTCCCGAGCTTGCGTCGATAAACTTACGACGAAACATTAACGTCCGAAAATGCGGGATGTAACATCTCATTCCAGAGCTTTCATCAACATATTTCTGGCCTACTTCCACGTACGAAAACCTGAGGTGTAACATCATTCTCCCCTTTGGAACATTCGTCATCGAATGTAGACTGGTCCACTTATCATTTTCATAGCCTATGTTTTTTCGAATAGTTTATTACTCTCCTTGCCATCTAGGCAACTGTTCTGTGAATAAATCCAAAGGCCAGGACATTCCCCCCTTTAGGACAATTTCTCATACAACGACTTATGGTCGGAATCCTTCTAGTCTCGTAACTGTTGCTACCTTCTATCATGCAGCCTGTACGACTTTGACCTTGTAAGTGCGCTTATGCGTCTCTTCTTTCCTTTTTCCTCCGATTTTTTTAGCTATTACTGATGTTCTTCGCTCGGTATTTTGTCGAACTAACGAATATTGCTATATCTTATTTCCTAGACCCGGTTATCTATCCGTATGACTTTACTGCATCTAAGTAGGTCATACTATACCGTAACTCTTACCTCGATTTCTCGTTACTAAGGCCTGCTACCAAATTTCAGGTTCTCTCATTGCTTATCCAACATGTATAAATCTATATCCTTTAATGCTTCCACATTACTATTCATTTTAAGAATGACGACGTAATCTTATCTCATACTTTATAAATTTTATCCATCCATTGTTGAGTCACCTCAATATTGATCCATAATCTACCCCTAATAACTTAACCTTTTATGTAACACTGCCGCTAGGGTCCATGTTTCATCGGGGAACATCTGAAATGATTAGACTGATCCACATGGGGCGATACCATGCTTTCATAAGCGTATCTCACAGCATCCCAATGTGATTCACCTTACGTGGGTGTTTTAATCCTGTCCAATTCATGAGATCCCTTTCTTTTCTTTGTCAGACTATTACTCAGTCGAAGGCCCAAACGTCATCCTCTACTTACCATAACTACACCCTCATTCTAATACCAGGGTAGCATTCCATCTCTTCTAAATGCTACTAGTCATAGCCTCCTTTGAGTTCATTCGGCTATACTGAGCTTTCTACAACTTAGAGAAACCATCAGCTCTCTTGTTTTCATGGGCTTAATCGTGAGGACTTATCCATTTTTGTTACATTGTCACTCGCCATTTCTCATCCTTACTCATGTCATAAAGCTTTGCCGCTTTACTATACTATAGGTTGCGACCTACACATATCTATTTATATTACTTGCAACCTTTCAACTTTCTTGCATCAAAGATTTCCTTATGTCATTTTGGAATATCAAGCGAGACATCACATCGTCTCTAACTCTTCTTTACACTCTTGGTAAGGCTTTTCGATACCTAGACCAAAGGTTGGAAGATATGCTACTGAAGATGCTGCTATTATTCCAAGATACTGAATCCCCGCGCTTCTAGCTTTTTTACCGAAGTATGGACTATTCACGATCTTCTGCCTTTGATTATCTCGTACGTTGTTCACCTTCACCTTACTTACCCTTAAATCTCGCATCGTATCTTCTACTTCTTTCATGACCTCCCTTCCTCTTAGGTGTAATTCACGTCCATAACTTGAAGTTCTATAACAATACTTGCACCTCTGGTGCATACACAATCCGGTAGAAGCTTCACACTGACTTCTTATGAGGCTGGCATTCTGATAACTGACTTTATCGTAGAGCCGTTATAGAATATGGCTACTGTACTATCTCTTTTGTACCTCTGATATTAAGGGCGATCCTGATTTACTTGGTTGATATAACTCTTTAGTTTCTTCTTCTTTCTGATCAGCCTTCAGTATGCTTAAGCTATCTTTCGATCTACAGCTCTTGGTATGAGTTATTACTTTAGCCTTTCATGGGCGTTATGGAATATCTATGATACAATCTTTTAACAACTCAATCCTTTGTCTATGCCCTGGGCTCAATTCGCTCTTTTAAGTTATACCGGAGTCTTCATGTCTGTATGATTGTCAACATATATGTTGAATGGATAATACTCCAAAATCTTGAGTGTATCCATCACGTACTAACGGTGTATCATTGGTCGAATAATTCATTTCGTTCCATCTCAGCTTGCTTTAGACATGCCCCCTTGCTGCGTGCATACTTAACTTATCCTAGTTCCCACGCATGCCGGAATTTTTGTGCAACTCATATGGTCTCGAATATAACCTTCGATTTGTTGTGAGACTGCTTTTACACAACCATTTCTCCTTCGAGTTACTATATTTAGGTTGTAAGCCTTCTTCTATTATTTTCCACTTCTAGTCTCCCNCAATTTAAGGGCTGCCACGCTTTGTAGTTGAAGCCTTATCCAAAATAAACCATAATTAACCACTAATCTTATGATTAATTTGATAATCTCCCCCTATCCAATAATTAACCAATTACTCACATAATTAAGAATTATCTCAAATTACGTTTAATTTCACTCACTTTTAACACACCTTATACACCTTACTATCATGGTCATGTGGTACCTTGCATGGCACTAGTCCATAAATACCGGGTAATATAGCTCGGACCGTATTTTTATCCCAAAATGACAAACTTCATTGAAATTCATTTCATCGATTTGCTTACCCTCTCACCTTCACAAATTCACTCATTACTTGTTTGGAATAGCATAATAATTGTAACCTCAAAATAATCTCATTCCCAAGCTTGCGTCGATAAACATACGATGAAACTTTAACATCCGAAAATGCGGGATGTAACATCTCTGTTTACCGTGAAAATGGTAATTACAATTAAATTTGATTTTATGGTTCAAGAAATACGTGATCTATTATTATGCTAGTTGTTAAGCTATGGATGCTAAGTAAGAGATTAGAAAACGAGATAAGAGCTTGGAAACAAGACGATAATCGAACCAGTAGGCTGACAATCAGGGCCTCGAGCTTGCTTATTCGTGGCCTCGAGGTCGAGTCCTTTATCTTGCCATGCTCAGTCAACGGAGGGACTAACAGTTATGATAAATTCAATAATGGCTCTTTGTGATCAATGATAAGCAATAAATGAAGAACAATAAATAGAACACAATGAATGTAAGCAATAAATGGAAGTAAAAGCTTAAGAGAATATGTTAGATTGCAGAGAGAATGTTCTTGTGTATTTAATATTGAGCAACGGAACCTTACAAAATGACAAGAATCCCCTTTAATATGAGGGGGGATCCCAACATAGTACAAATGCATTAATTACAAAGATATGGGGCTGGTACAGTCATTTAATGCCTTGATTTGCCTTTTTACCAGCCTACTAGACTTGACCAGCTATATGTATGCGCCTTGGGAACTTCACCTTAGTCGGCCGAGACCATTAATTCACATTGCCTCGAAGCCGGTCTTTACTTATACTATGGCCACCGAGAATTCTCGGAGTCGATCACAGGAAACCCTCAAGATTCCTTAATGCTCGTGAAATCAAACCGTCGATTTCTACCGTATACAGATAGTCCCCGCATTTCTTGGAACAAAGAGATAGGAAAGGATTTTGAACTCCTACTCCGTAAGCATCATCGTCATCACGTCAGCTCATCAGAGCATTTAATGCCATACTCAAAAAGCCGCGCACGGGTCACCGTCAAACAAGACTATCGAGAATCCCACGAACCGCTATTGGTTCGTCCTTTCTGTGAGGCCCCATGAAAAATTTTCACTCAAAACCCAAACCTCGTAGTGCCTAGTTAGGGTCAGGTTATAGAAACTCACAAAGTTTTCAAGAAAAGTGCAAATATGCGGTCTAGAATGCGATCGCATACCAGGTATGCGGACCGCATTTCTGTCGCAGAGTGAGTCAGTGTGTTAGCTAATTTGAGGTTGAAAATGCGGTCCATTATGCGATCGCATAACCAATATGCAGACCGCATAGTCGTCGCATAATTCCCTTGGGATTTTGTGAAGGTCAATTCTGCGGTGCATAATGCGACCGCAGAACGGGTATGCGGACCGCATTTCCGTCGCATACCCAAGCAGAATGTTCAGGTTTTGGGAGCCTTTTTGCGGTCCAATATGCGGCCCGCATTTCTACTTTGCGATCGCAGATCCGACTCGGGGCTCCAATTTTCTAATTTTAACCCGACGCCCCTATCGTTATATTGGGTATTATAGCAAATTTTGAGCATTTCCTGAACATTTCTAGAGTGAGGGAGAGGGTTCTAAGTGAGAGAAAGTTCTCCCCATCAAATTACTCCATATAATCTTGCTAAATCCTTGATGATAATCAAGTGAAGGCTCCTATATCTTCATCCCAAGAGGTAAGGCTCCATCACCTCAGCTCATATTTGTATACTTAGCTATATGGGGTCCTTAGGGAAAGTAATTCATGGGAATAAAAATGAATCTCTTGCATGCATACCACACCATAGGACATTGGAAAGTAGTAAACTAAAAAGATGGCAATAGGGGGTATAGAATGATAGAAATTCCTGTCAAAGGGGCCTAAGATCATAATGCACCTCAAGTGTTCGATATTATGATTGAACCAAGCTAGAATCTCAACCTCGTCTCTAATTTCCGGTTTAATTTGTAATTCTTGCATCATAGATCGAAGTGATATGAATTCCGGATTTTGTAAGGAGTAAGGAAGCAATATTGAGGTATCTATGGCTAAAACCCACTTTTATTAAAAATTGAGCTCTGTTGGCGTTTACAAAGGTGTTGTAAGATTTTAATTGGTTGGTGTACTGATTATTGTTTCACATTGATTGATTTGAAATTTATATACACATATACATGAAAGATCTGCCCCAAATATGAGTAATGTACTATTCTTGATATTTAATGAAGAATGAAGTATACAATCATGTGTTTAAATGCATGGGCTATCAGCCAAAGATCAAAACTATGAATTTTCATGCTAACTATGTGAACACTTACATGTGCTTGCAAGGTTAATATTGAAAAGGAAAATGACGAGATAAGTGTGGCCCAAAGCGCCCATGAATTGAATGGATACATGAAAAATAATTGATTCAAGTGAGATGATTAATGAGAAAGAAACCACGCCTAGGCAAGGCCGCCTAGCCGATCGGGCCGTGATCGGACACCATGCTGCACACATGGTGGTGATATGCTGATATTGAATTCCGGATAAGGGAAATGAAATAGTGATTGAGATATATGCCTCCAATGAGGAAACCTAGTCGGTCGGGTCGTGATTGGACTCTGCTCAAGATAGCGGTGGTATCGAGAACAGTGATGAACGTATGAAAGAAATGCCCCAAACTAAGTTATGGGAAATATGTAAATGATTCTATGATTTGCATATTTGATTCACCTATGTGATTTACTTGTCATTGCTTGGTAGTTCTTTCTAGTAAAATGGTGTTTAGTTATACACACTAGTACTATTCCATGGTACTAACGTTCCTTTTTGCCAGGGGCGCTACATTTTTTTTAAATGAATGTAGGTGGCTCCATAGCAGATAGTGCCGATCGTGTGTAGCGGAGCACTCTCATTCTCAAATATTTTGGTGAGCCCCTTTATCCTTCAAGGGGCTATATTGCACACCTCTTGCCTTTTTGGACTTTCACTTTTGAGGAATAGCCGGGGCCTTGTTGCCGGCGTTGTCACATTTATCTTTTGTATCCTTAGAGGCACTGTAGACATATATGTGGGTCAGAAGTGGGTGTCGGATGGGTGTGCGAGCTATGTTGTAATTCTAAACTTATGTTGCCTATGAATTATAACTCCATGGGAACTTTGGAAACTAACTTATCTACAGTTTAATGTTGTGATCTACAATGAACAAAAAATGTCGAATATACTATCTTCCTTTGTTGAATAAATGAAATCATGGTCCCGTTATTTGTATGGAGTTGGGTAGGTAGTGTTTGGTAAGGCTTGCTCAGTTGGGGTCACTCGATTGAGCGCCGGTCGCGCCTCCCAAGGTTGGGGAGTGACAAACTTGGTATCAGAGCCTAAGGTTTTAAAGTGTCCTAGGATGTCTCGGAGCCGTGTCTGGTAGAGTCCTTCTTATCGGTGAGTAGTCGACCACATCTATAAGTTGGAGGCTACTTGGGCATTTAGGAATAACACCCTTCTTTGATATTCTGGATCGTGCGGTGAAACTATTTCCTTCCTAATCAATGCATTGTTCTATCTTTCAGTAAATGGCACCTAAGAAGAAAGCGAGAATTGGCCAAGGATCCAATGCCACCCCAGGAGTGGCTGATGATTCATTGCTTGATGTTGCGGGTGAGGGTAGTCGCCCTGCTATTACTCTGTCGGATCCTTCTATTCCAGAGAAGACTACCCCAGCTCCTACACCTACAGAGGGAACCAATATCCCTCTCGTTGATACTCTTGTTCCGCCTCCAGCCCCAGCTTCCGGTTCTGGTATTTCTGATGGGGATCTTAGGGGAGCTATTCAGATGTTGACCCAGCTAGTGGCCACTCAGGCCCAGAGGTCAGGTATTGCACCCAGTTCATCGTCTAGCCAGCCGGGGGATTCCACTAGTTCCAGTGTGAACAGATTTCTTCAGTTAGACCCTCCAGTATTTTCCGGTGCCAATCCAGAAGAAACCCCCCAGGATTTCATTGATGAGATGCACAAGACCTTCAGGGTGATGCGTGCAACTGAGACAGAGGGAGTAGAGTTGGTTGCCTACCGTCTGAAAGGGGTGGCCTATGCATGGTTTGAGTTATAGGAGGATTCCCGCGAGGAGGGGAGCCCTTCGGCCAGGTGGAGTGAGTTTGCAGATGCCTTCATAGATCACTTCCTGCCTGCTGAGACAAGGGCAGCCCGTGCAGCAGAGTTCGAGAATTTAAAGAAAGGTAACAAGAGTGTGTGGGAGTACCACATGGAGTTTGCTCGCTTTTCCAAGTATGCCCTTCATATGTTGCCCACAATGGAGGCTAGAGTGCGCCGATTCGTTCAAGGACTTAATTCTTTAAGCATTAATGAGGCTTCTACGGCTGCATTGAATTCTGATATGAACTACGGGAAGATCGTCGCATTTGCTCAGGCCACAGAGAGTCGTAAATTGAAGAACAAAATGGAGAGAGAGGGTAACAGCAAGGCCCGGTCTACGGGCAACATGGGAGAGTCACAAGGTGGGGGAAGATCAGCCTTCAGGGGAGGATCATCAGGGCCTTCCCAGTCTTCAGCTAGTGCACCGCCATCAGGGCCCAACCGGCAGCAGTGGAGTCATTTCAGGCCCAGTCAGGACAACAGGGTATCCCATCAGCGGGGTCGATCAGGAGAGAGGTCCCAGCAGCAGCAGAGGTCCCCGTGCCCCGGGTGCGGGAAGATGCACTCGGGGATTTGCTACATGGAGTTACCTTTATGCTATGGATGTGGGATGAGGGGTCATATCCAGAGACATTGTCGTGTACCCCGCCAGGGAGCGGGAAGGGGCACAACTCAGCCTTCCAGTCCAGCAGCTGCTACATCTTCAGCCCCCTCTCCAGCTCGAGGTACCCCAACACCCGCAGGGCGTGGTGCAGCTAGGGGTGGTGCGCAGATTTCAGGTGGTCCCAGCCGATTCTATGCTATGAGTGGCCGCCAAACTGCAGAGGCTTCTCCAGATATTGTTACAGGTATTCTGACTGTCCAATCTCATGATATGTATGCACTTATTGACCCCGGTTCCACCTTATCCTATGTTATCCCATTTGTTGCTATGGAATTTGGGATAGAACCAGAACAACTTCATGAACTATTCTCGGTATCTACTCTGGTTGGTGAGTCAATTTTGGCTGCTCGAGTTTATAGAAGTTGCATTGTTACGGTGCGGGGCAGGGATACCATGGCCGATCTTATTGAATTAGGGATGGTCGACTTTGATGTCATAATGGGGATGGATTGGCTTTATTCATGTTTTGCCAAACTTGACAGTCGAACCAGAACTATGAGGCTTGAATTTCCTAATGAGCCCGTTATTGAGTGGAAGGGAGATAATGTAGTGCCCAGAGGTCGGTTTATTTCCTACCTTAAGGCTGCAAAGATGATCAAGAAGGGGTGTATCTATCATCTAGCTCGGGTTACGGACACCAATGTCGAGGCACTTAGCATTGAGTCTGTACCAGTTGTGAATGAGTTTCCAGATGTCTTTCCAGATGAGCTCCCTGGGATTCCACCGGATAGGGAGATTGATTTTGGGATCGATGTAATGCTAGGCACACGGCCTATATCAATTCCACCTTACAGGATGGCACCGGCAGAATTGAAAGAGCTAATGGAGCAATTGAAGGATCTGCTAGAAAAGGGTTTTATCCGGCCGAGTGTGTCGCCATAGGGCGCACCGGTCTTGTTCGTAAGAAAGAAAGACGGATTGCTGCGGATGTGTATTAACTACCGACAACTCAACAAAGTCACAATCAAAAACAAATATCCTTTGCCAAGAATAGATGACATGTTTGATCAATTGCAAGGTGCTACATGTTTTTCAAAGATTGACTTGCGGTCCGGGTATCATCAGTTGAAAATAAGGGAGCGGGATATTCCAAAAACAGCCTTAAGAACTCGGTATGGGCACTTTGAATTTATGGTAATGTCTTTTGGACTAACAAATGCCCCGGCAGCTTTCATGGATCTTATGAATAGAGCCTTCAAGCCCTTCCTAGACTCTTTTGTGATAGTGTTTATTGACGACATTCTGGTGTATTCCCGAAGTCGGGAGGACCATGCTGACCAACTCAGGGCAGTTCTGCAGACTCTTCAGCAACATCAATTGTATGCGAAATTTTCAAAGTGTGAATTTTGGCTTGAATCGCTCGCGTTCTTGGGCCACGTCGTTTCCAGGGAAGGAATTATGGTTGATCTCAGAAGGTTGCAGCAGTGAAGAATTGGCCTAGACCTACCACTCCTATTGAGATTCGCAGTTTCTTAGGCCTGGCCGGGTACTACAGGAGGTTTGTGGAGGAGTTTTCTACTCTTGCCTCTCCATTGACTAATTTGACGCAGAAAGCCGTTAAATTCCAATGGTCCGATGCTTGTGAAAAGAGTTTCCAAGAATTGAAGTCAAGATTGACAACGGCACTGGTATTAGCCCTGCCAGAGGGTACAGAGGAGCTTGTGGTGTATTGCAATGCTTCGAGAATCGGGCTCGGGTGTGTGTTGATGCAACATGGCAAGGTTATAGCCTATGCTTCTAGGCAACTCAAGAATCATGAGAAGAACTATCCAACCCATGACTTAGAGCTGGTAGCAGTGGTGTTTGCGCTAAAGATTTGGTGGCATTATTTTTATGGGGTTCATGTGGATGTATTTATTGATCATAAGAGCCTTCAATATATTTTCAAGCAGAAAGGGTTGAATCTGAGGCAAAGAAGATGGCTAGAGTTACTCAAGGACTATGACATTGATATTCTCTACCATCCGGNAGTTTTTGGGACTCGTATTTTGGGGGGACGTAGTCAGAGGCCGTTAGCCAGGGAGGTCTACCAGTTGGTCAGATTGGGAGTTCACCTTGTGGACTCTAATGAAGGAAGGCAATGATACAGAATAGAGCTGAATCATCGCTTGTAGCAGAGGTGAAGGAAAAAGAATTTAACGATCCATTGTTAGCACAATTAAAAGAGGGAATTCACAAACACAAGACCACAGCTTTCTCCTTCGGCATGAATGATGGTACTCTACGGTACCAAGACCGCCTGTGTGTTCCTGATATCGACGGTCTTCGGGAAAGGATCATGGCAGAAGCTCACACATCTAGGTATTTCGTGCACCCAAGTTCCACAAAGATGTATCATGACCTCAAGGAAATTTATTGGTGGAACAACATGAAAAGGGATGTGGCGGATTTTGTGGCAATATGTCCAAATTGTCAGCAAGTAAAGGACGAACATCAAAGGCCCGGTGGATTGGCTCAAAACATAGAAATTCCAATGTGGAAATGGGAGATGATCAATATGGATTTTGTGGTAGGTCTGCCGCGCACTCCGCGCAAGTTCGACTCAATTTGGGTGATCGTGGATCGACTCACGAAGTCAGCACATTTCTTGCCGGTTAAATCTACCGACACAGCGGAACAGTATGCTCAGTTATATATCAAAGAAATAGTCAGGTTACATGGCACTCCAGTTTAAATCATTTTCGATCGAGGGGCCCAAATCACAGCCAACTTTTGGAAGAAGTTTCAACAAGGTTTGGGGACGCAGGTAAATCTTATCACAGCTTTTCATCCACAAACCGACGGGCAAGCTGAGCGGACTATTCAGACGCTTGAGACATGTTGCGAGCTTGTACTCTTGATTTCAAGGGTAGTTGGGATGACCATTTGCCACTCATAGAATTTGCTTACAATAACAGTTTCCATGCTAGTATCCAGATGGCACCATTCGAGGCATTGTACGGTAGGAGATGTAGATCTCCTATTGGATGGTTCGAGGTTGGAGAAGCGGAGTTAATAGGGCCGGACCTTGTGCATCAGGCCATGGAGAAAGTCAAGGTTATTAAAGAAAGGTTGAAAACTGCTCAAAGTCGCCAAAAGTCTTACTCGGATGTTCGTCGCAGGGATTTGGAGTTCAAAGAAGATGATTGGGTATTTCTGAAGGTATCCCCTATAAAGGGCATCATGCGGTTTGGAAAGAAGGGAAAATTAAGTCCGAGGTATGTCGGACCATACAGGATCATTCAGAGGATTGGTCAGGTGGCATACAAGCTCCACCTGCCACCCAAGATGTCATTGGTACACCCGGTCTTTCATGTGTCTATGTTGAGGAAGGTAGTGGGAGATCCTTCCACCATTGTGCCAGTTGAGACCATTGAGGTTAATGAAGAGCTATCGTATGAAGAAGTTCCAGTTGCCATTCTTGATAGGCAAGTTCGAAAATTGAGAAATAAGGAAATTGCATCCGTGAAAGTATTATGGCGGAACCAGCAAGTCGAGGAAGCTACTTGGGAAGCCGAGGATGAAAT
This sequence comes from Nicotiana attenuata, assembly GCF_001879085.1. Classification (NCBI taxonomy): domain Eukaryota; kingdom Viridiplantae; phylum Streptophyta; class Magnoliopsida; order Solanales; family Solanaceae; genus Nicotiana; species Nicotiana attenuata. The sequence continues at coordinate 275,183 of NW_017671109.1, forward strand.
GAAAAATAAGTATCCGCATTTGTTTGAATAGTCAGGTAACAACTTTAATGCATTTAGTTCCTATGAACTCTTATCTTTTGGGTTGATCTATGTAAAACCGTCCCCTTTTTGGTAATGTGGTTGCCTATACGGCCTTGGTTGGTGTTGTACAAGTTACATTACATTTATGAAATATGTTTATGCAGTTAGGATATGATTCCGGGGCTCTCTGACAGTACAAAGGAAACTCTGGCGAAATTTTCGGAAATTTAGGGAGTTAGCTAAATTTGTGGACTGGCAATATGTTTCAGGTTATAAAGGGCAGAAGGATGCACAAAGACTGTAAGTAAGTGAACCTTGATCCTCATTCGAGGACGAATGATCTTAAGTGGGGGAGGATGTGAGGCCCCGTGAAAAATTTCCACTCTAAACCCGAACCTCCTAGTGCCTAGTTAGGGTCAGGTGATAGAAACTCACAAAAATTCTTCGTGGCTTGCTCGTCGCGGTTCGGACCCTTTGAGCTGACCTATGCATTTAAGAACCAAGAATCAAAGTTCCCAGAAAAGTACAAATATGCGGTCTAGAATGCGGTGGTATGCGGACGGCATTTCTGCCGTAGAGTGAGTCAGGGTGTTAGCTAATTTGAGGTTAAAAATGCGGTCCACTATGCGATCGCATAACCGATATACGGACCACATAGTCGTCGCATAATTTCCTTGGGATCTTGTGAAGGTCAGTTCTATGGTGCATAATGCGACCGCAGAACGGGTATGCGAACCGCATTTTCGTCGCATACCCAAGCAGAAGGTTCAGGTTTTGGGAGCCTTTTTGCGGTCCAATATGTGGCCCGCATTTCCACTTT
>NW_017671109.1:277287-354586 GCF_001879085.1 Nicotiana attenuata
GATTTGCATATTTGATTCACCTATGTGATTTACTTGTCATTGCTTGGTAATTCTTTCTAGTAAAATGGTGTTTAGTTATACATACTAGTACTATTCCATGGTACTAACGTCCCTTTTGCCGGGGGCGCTACATTTTTAAATGAATGTAGGTGGCTCCATAGCGGATAGTGCCGATCGTGTGTAGCGGAGCATTCTCCTTCTCAAAGATCTTGGTGAGCCCCTTTCTCCTTCAAGGGGCTATATTGCACATCTTCTTATTTTGGACTTCCACTTTTGAGGTATAGCCGGGACCTTGTTGCCGGTGTTGTCACATTTATTTTTGTATCCTTAGAGGCTCCGTAGACATATATTTGGGTCATGTGTGGGTATTGAATGGGCGTGCTATCCATGTTGTAATTCTAAACTTATGTTGCCTACGAATTGTAACTCTAAGGGAACCTTGGAAACTAACTTATCTACAGTTTAATGTTGTGATCTAAAATGAACTAAAAATCTTGAGTATGCTATCTTCCTTTGTTGAATGAATGAAAGCATGGTCCCCTTATTCGTATTGAGTTGGGTAGGTAGTGTTTGGTAAGGCTTGCTTAGTTGGGGTCACTCGATTGAGCGCCGGTCACGCCTCCCGAGGTTGGGGCGTGATAACTATTTTGAAAGTATATAGCATTTTAAATATATGAGGGAAAAATTGGGTATCAACGGGGAGTGGAGACCCTATGTTGGAAAAGCGACTAGGGAGTGGAGACCTATGTCTAAAAAATCATGAACTAGGGAGTGGAGACCCTATGTTGGAAAAGAGAGTAGGGAGTGGACACCCTATGTCTAAAAATCAGCAACTAGGGAGTGGAGACCCTATGTCTAAAAAATCATCAACTAGGGAGTGGAGACCCTATGTTGGAAAAGCGACTAGGGAGTGAAGACCCTATGTCTAAAAACATCAACTAGGGAGTGGAGACCCTATGTGGGAAAAGCGACTAGGGAGTGGAGACCCTATGTCTAAAAATCATTAAGTAGGGAGTGGAGACCCTATGTTGGAAAAGCGACTAGGGAGCGAGACCCTATGTCTAAAAAATCATCAACTAGGGAGTGGAGACCCTATGTTTAAAAAGCGACTAGGGAGTGGAGACCCTATGTCTAAAAATCATCAACTAGGGAGTGGATACCCTATGTCTAAAAAATCATCAACTAGGGAGTGGAGACCCTATGTTGGAAAAGCGACTAGGGAGTGGAGACCCTATGTTGGAAAAGCGACTAGGGAGTGGAGACCCTATGTCTAATAATCATCAACTAGGAAGTGGAGACCCTATGTTGAAAAACTGACTAGGGAGTGGAGACCCTATGTCTAAAAATCATCAACTAGGGAGTGGAGACCCTATGTTGGAAAATCGACTAGGGAGTGGAGACCCTATGTTGGAAAATGCAGCTAGGGATTGGAGACCCTATGCTACCATAATTTGAAATTTTCTTTCTTTTCTTTCTTTTCATTTTCATCATTTTTTTAAGAGAAAGAGTAAAATGCGGGAAAGAACTTGGAGGAAACTTCCCTTTTTTGGAGTTGTTGCTGCTGGAGAGCTATTTTAGTCTCTGCGCGATTTCTTTTTGGTTGCACCTCCTTCTTGCAAGGTTGCTTTGGATTGCACCTGTTTCCTGTTTTTTCAAACAAAGAACAATTTGTTAGTTTGAAACGGTGGTTGGTTTTGTGGCCTTGATTGTTTTAGCCACTTGATCTCGGCCCGACTTCTTTAATGATAATTTCACTTGCAACTGGTTGTTTTCTGAAGACCGATATTATTTCTGGCCCCGGAGAACTTTTGGCTTATCCAGACTTTTCCATGACGGTTAGTCGCGTGGGACTCAACTTTTTCGACTTTATTTTGCCTTTGTAGGCCTTTTACTTCTGACTTGTTTTTTTCAATTTTTAACTTCGGAGCATTGGGGAACTTTTTGACTCCTAAGACTTTGCTGCAACGGCTAGTCGCGTGGGACTTAACCTTTTCCAACTTTATTTCGCCTTCGTAGGCCTTTCATTTCTGTCTTCTTTCTTCCAACTTTAATTTCAGAGCATTTGAGGTACCTTGGATTTTCAAACCTTGCCGGACGGTTAGCCACGTGGGACTCAACCTTTTCAACTTCATTTGCCTTTATGGGCACTTCAATTTGATTTTCTCCTTCCAAGAGTTTTGATTTCGAAGCATCGGCGGCCATGGCCAGTCGAGGTCGACTCGATGCCCCTGACGAGGCTTGGTACCTTTTTGCATATTAGCTTGTATCAAATGAGAACCCTGTAAATCAGTCTTACCATCCTTTCTTTGTCTTAGTTTCGGAACAGAGTTAGACCGAAAGGGATTCAAAGGGAAACAAACAACAGAGTGAACAATGAATTTAGACAAGAGGTATCCCTTTCAGGGAAAGGAAAGAAGGACTTATCTGGAGTACATGGAGACTTCAATGAACACGACATGCCTCTTGGACTGGATGCCTCATCTGCGTAAACCGTCCAACTCTCAGAAATTTATCATAACTTTTGCCTCAAAATCGAGAAACCTCGCTAGGACTCTGTCGATGCTGATGGCTGTGAGGATCCTTTTTTGGATCAGTGGCGCCCTTTGCGGGTTTTTACCAGCCGACCTCTCTCATCTCTCTTCTCACCGTCGCCTTCTAGTGCTCTTTGCGAGTTTTCACGAACAAAACTCTCTCATTTTTATTTCTCTGCTTACCATCACCTTACGGTACCCGTGAAGGTTTTCACCAACAAGACTCTCTCATTTCATTTCTCTTATTTTGGTCGCATCAGATCCTGTGACTGTATCTTCCAATTCTTGAACATTCTCATTGATTGATCGGAAGGACTTTGAGAAAAGGTTTGGGTGAAAAGGATTTGGATAAAATTACAACTTTGGAACTCTTCGAGCGAAACATCGCCGAACCATTATAACTTCTGCCCCAGTTTCAACTTTTGGGGGAATGTGAATTTTTATTTTGGTGTGACCGAACCCCAGAGAGAGGCTGCCTACGTATCCTTTCGGAATCAAGTCAAACGTAGTTCAAGAAACTTTGTTTTTGATTTTCTTTTCTTTTGTTTTTTCTTCTGTTTTGTTTTGTTTTCTCTTTCTTTTTCCTTTCCTTTTTCCTTTTTTTTTTCATTTTTCATTTCTTTTTCATTTTTTTTCCTTTTCTTCTTTTATATTTTTTTTCTTTTTCTCTTTCTCTTTTTTTTATATATTTTTATTCTTTTTTTTCATTTTCATTTTTCTTCATGTTTCATTCATTTTTCTTTTAATAATAACTTCCGGGTTTCAAAGAGGGTAATTAAAGAAAGGGAGCCGGCTCAAAGGGTTTGCAAAGGGTTGAATATTTGGATAGTGAGAAAGAAAGCCTTTTCATCCCAACCGGAGAACATTAATGCTATATAGAGGATCAAACATAGTACCTTTTGACTGCACCCATGTTGAAAGTTGTTCTAGGGACATGTCCTTCGATGTTTCCCAGGTACCACGCTCCCTCTTGGCAGTACTCTCGTTACAATGTATGGACCTTTTCAATATGGAACCAATTTTTCTTAAGCTGTTTCGATTCTTTGTTTTATTTCCTTAAACCTTTTTTCATTGCATTCTAATTTTTGATTCATTATTTAGAAGTCTGACAGCGTTTTAGGATCTGGGCATGAAGTCCACAAGCATGTCATGTTATTGAAATGTGCATTACCAGCACTGAAAAGAGAATAAGAAAAATGACAAGATTAAGAAAAGAGACATTCGTGGACAATGAAATATTAATTTCATTTGATTTTTCTTTTTTGATTTTTTTTTATCTCGATTGATTTTTTTTTGAATGTTAAAGATAGAAGGGTTTACAACGGAAAGTAAGACAATAAAGTAAAATATCTGGATCACACCCTGAGATAATCCAGACGCAGAAAGGATAGCAAGACTGGCTACCGAGACTCCCATCTGATGGGGAACTTCTAGCTTGGCGACCATTTTTTAGCTTTTCTTATTCTCGGCAATGGCTGCAATGGCCTTCACTGCCAGATCAAATTCCTCATCTTCACAAATCATTCCGACTATTGGCCCGGTGTTATGAGTAAGCAACAGATTATTCGTCACATCAAGAGCCTCTTTGTCCTGAAAAATGATTCTTTCAGCTTCAATCAAGTCTTCAACTGCCCTTTTGAGGGTCCAACAGTCCTCCGTACTATGTCCCACTATTCGAGAGTGGTATTCACATATAGCATCAGCTCGGTGCGAAGGGGACTCGGGCTTTGGCCGGTTCGGGGCCACTAGCTGTAGCAGACCCAACCTGATTAGCTTTTGGAACAAGTTTGAACACGATTCACTATATGGGTGAACTGATTCTTTCTGAAAGGCTCTCTTGGGCGAGGATTGTACTGGGGGACATTTTGTTGGGGATTATATGGAGCTTGGTAAGGATGGGCATTTCTGGGAGGTGGAGATCGGTTTTGTGTATAATGAAGTGGCCGCGTGCATTGCGCGTTCATCACCGCATAGGGAGGCGGTGCCATGGCATAAGCAGCAGCTTGAAGGGGATAATAGTGTAGTGGACCTTAGGAAGTACATACAATTGGCTAAATGACCTGCGGGCCCCCCTCGAGCTCGAAGCCATCATGGCTCCCTCTTCTCTCCCGTTTTTATTCATCAAACCCTCTGAACCATTCTGAACGGCCTATGATGCAGCCTTAAAAGCAGCTTGACTCAAGATTCTGCCTGTTTTCAAACCATTTTTGACCATCTCCCCAATTTTGATAGCCTCAGCAAACGGTCTACCCATAGCGAAAATCATGTTATGAAAGTAGTCCGCCTCTTGGGCTTGTAGGAAGGCCGCCACCATTTCTGCTTCGTCCATTGGAGGCTTTACCCTGGCAGCTTGCTCGCGCCATTTGACAGCATATTCACGGAAGCTTTCTGATGTTTTCTTTTTAAAATTGGATAAAGAGTCTCTGTTGGGAGCGATGTCACGACCCCGGTTCGCCCTCCGTGAACCATCATGACGGCACCTAGTCCCTACGACTAGGTAAGCCTAAAATGCGGAAAAATAAACCAATTTACAGAAGAAAACAAGTAAAAACCAAAATAGTGAATAAAACAGTGTTTAATAGTGCCGCTCGGCATACACCACATCAACTTTCGAATACTAATACTTTCCCCAAAACCCAGAATCTCATGAAATCACAAGCTAAGAATACTACATAGTGCTCTAACTCCAGAATGTCTAAATCAAAGTAAATACAGAAGGGCTGTAACTACAAGAGAGAACAGAGAGAGAGACTCTTCGGTCTGCGGACGCGGCAGATATACCTCGAAGTCTTCGAAGGATCGCCTCGCCTCAAGGATGGTAAGTCTGAGTAGAGGTACCTGGATCTGCACATGAAAAACATGCACAAGAAGGGCATGAGTACACCACAGCGGTACTTAGTAAGTGCCAAGTCTAACCTCGATCGGGTAGTGACGAGGAAGGTCAGGGCCCTACTTAGATTAAATAAAATATAAAGTCCGACAGTGTAGAACAGAGCAGTATAAATGAGTACAGCAGTAAGAGTAACACAGGATATAAAGGATAACGACAACTGAAACAAAAACAAGTAATCACGGTAAACAAATACAGCTCAACGTAGAAGTAACAGCCGGGGGATCTCCCAGGATACCGTCCTGTATTCCCCAAATAATAATATCCAGTGGATCTCCCGGATGCAGTCCCGTAGTCCAACTCATAAATGCGCGGGGATCTACCGGAATACCACATCCGTAGTCCCAAATGTAAATAGTCAATACTGGGGGTATCTACCGGGTGCAATCCCGTAGTCCCAATGTAAAAGTGCAGGGGGATCTCCCGGAATACAATTCTGTAGTCCCAAAGTAAACATACAGGGGGATCTCCCGGGATACCGTCTCGTAGTCCCAAAGTAAATGCACATCAGCAACAAGAAGAATACTCAATTCAGTCAAATTTCACACCAAGGTAAAGCAGGTATCTCTAACCTAGCATGATGCACATAATTCAAATAGGGCAGTAGAACAAATAAGCAGTTAAAATAATTAGACATGCTTCCCTAAGCCAACAACAGGCTTAACTTGCAAGTAGTGTAAACGGAGAGGAAAACACAATTCTAAGTAATTCAACAATTAGCACAAGTACGCACTCGTCACCTTGCGTACAAGGCATTTCAATTAACAAATATACCAAATCCTAAGGGGGAGGTCCCCCACACAAGGTTAGGCAAGCCACTTACCTCGAACCAACTCAAAATCAACCAGAAACCACGTCTTTGCCACGAGTACTCGACTCCAAATGGCCCAAATCTATTCAATTCAATTTCATATTGTAAATAACACTTCACGTAACTGACTCTACAATTAAATTCTAAGCTAATACACGAAATTAGGTAAAATGACCAAAATGTCCCTCGGGCCCACGTCTCGGAATCGGGTAAAATTTATATTTTCAGAATCCTCACACTCTCACGAGTTTAGGAATACCAAAAGTACCAAAATTGGACCTCAATTGGTCCCTCAAATCATCACTCAAAGGCCTCTAATTAGTCAAGCCCTAACCCATGAATTACCACTGATTTTCCTTAATTTTTCATGCTTAGGATGATAAAAATCACTATAATAACGAGTTTAGGGACCAAAGACCTTATCCCAACGGACTTCTCTGAAAATCCCTCTTGAAAAATGCTTCAAAAGCTTCTTCCCGTTTGAAAAGAGGTGAAAATGGCTCAAAATCACGAAGGCAAGAACTTATATGTTTCTGCCCAGCTAACTCGCTTCTGCGGCTTTGGGACCGCATCTGCGGTCCCGCATCTGCGAGGACAAGGTCGTATCTGCAACATTTCACTAAAAGGGGGACTTCCGCACCTGCGATCCTTTTACCGCAGATGCGGCGCCGCTCCTGTGGAAATTCTTCCGCTTCTGCGGCTCCTGCTGTTCCTCTCCATTTCCGCTTCTGCGATGGAGATGCCGCTTTTGCGGCTTCGCACCTGCGGGACCCAACCGCAGGTGCGGTTATGACAGAAAACCAGCAGCTGAAGCTGCAACTCCAAACTCCAAAATCCTTCCGTCAACCATCCGAAATCATCCCGAGGCCCCGGGGACCTCAACCAAAAACACAAACAAGTCTAATACCACTGCCCAAACCTATACCAATCCTTAAAACACCTAAAACAACATCGAAACACCAATTTAACATCGAATTCAAGCCTAAGAACTTTAAAAGCTCAAACTTTACGCTTTCGATCAAAAAGTCTACCAAACCTCGTCCGAATGACCTGAAATTTTGCACACACATCACATTCAACACTACGGAGCTACTCCAACTTTCGGAATTCCATTCCGACCCGCGGATCAAAATCTCACTATCGAACCGGAAACTTCAAAAATCCAACTTTCGGCATTTCAAGCCTAAATTAGCTACGGACCTCCAAAACACAATCCGAACACGCCCCTAAGCCCGAAATCACCCAACGGAGCTAACGGAACCATCGGAATTCCATTCCAAAGCCGTCTTCACACTGTTCCGACTACGGTCAAATTTTCCAAAACTTAAGCTCTCATTTAGGGACTAAGTGCCCCCAACCTCTCCGAAACTCAAAACCGAACATCCCGGCAATTTAAAATAGCAGAAATAAACACGGGGGAAGCAGTTAATAGGGGATCGGGGCGTAAATTCTGAAAACGACCGGTCGGGTCGTTACATCCTCCCACACTTAAACATTCGTTCGTCCTCAAAGGAGCATAGAGACATACCTGAAGTAGTGAAAAGATGAGGGTAACGGCTGCGCATATCCTGCTCGGTCTCCCAGGTTGCCTCCTCGACCGGCTGACCAGCCACTGAACTTTTACGGATGCAATGTTCTTTGACCTCAGCTTCCGAATCTGCTTGTCCAATATCGCTACTGGCTCCTCAACATAAGATAGATCCTTGTCCAGCTGGACTGAACTGAAATCCAACACGTGTGATGAATCACCGTGATACCTCCGGAGCATCGAGACATGAAATACCGGATGAACTCCCGCCAAGCTGGGAGGTAAGGCAAGCTCGTAAGCAACCTCCCCAACACACCTCAAAATCTCAAAAGGGCCAATAAACCTCGGACTCAGCTTCCCTTTCTTCCCAAATCTCATAACGCCCTTCATAGGCGAAACCAGAAGCAGAACCCGCTCTCCAACCATGTAGGAAACATCACGAACCTTTCGGTCCACATAACTCTTCTGTCTGGACTGGGCTGTACGGAGTCTATCCTGAATCACCTTAACCTTCTCCAAGGCATCCTGTACCAAGTCTGTGCCCAATAATCTAGCCTCACCCGGCTCGAACCAACCCACTGGAGATCTACACCGCCTACCATATAAAGCCTCATACGGTGCCATCTGAATGCTGGACTGATAGCTGTTGTTGTAGGCAAACTCCGCCAATGGCAAGAACTGATCCCAAGAACCTCTAAACTCAATCACATAGGCACGGAGCATATCCTCAAGAATCTGAATAGTGCGCTCGGACTGTCCGTCTTTTTCTGCTCGTCTAAGGGTGAAATGCTGTGCTCAACTCCACCCGAGTACCCAACTCATGCTGTACGGCTCTCCAGAATTGCAATGTGAACTGAGTACCTCTGTCTGAAATGATGGAAACTGGAATACCATGCAGACGGACAATCTCCCCGGATATAAATCTCGCCAACCGCTCCGAAGAATAGGTATTACACACAGGAATGAAATGCGCGGACTTGGTCAGCCGATCCACAATAACCCAAATGGCATCGAAACTTCTCAAAGTCCGTTGGGAGCCCAGATAGAAGTCCATGGTGATCCGCTCAACTTTCCTTCCGGAATCTCAATCTGCTGAAAGCATCTACCCGGTCTCTGTGCTCATACTCACCTGCTGACAATTAAGGCACGAGCTACAAATCCAACTATATCTTTTCTTCATCCGCCTCTACCAGTAGTGCTGCCTCAAATCTTGGATACATCTTCGCGGCACCCGATGAAGGGAATACCTGCGAAACTATGGCCTCCTCTAGAATCAACTCCCGAAGCCCATCACATTGGGTACACAAACTCGACCCTGCATCCTCAATACCCCCGTCATCACCAATAGTTGGTTGATACCCAATTTTTCCCTATATATTTTAAATATGCAAAATACCTTCAAAATAACATATATATGCATATATAAGCATGTCCAAGGTTTTTATTATTTTTTTCATAATTTGAAGGATTTTAAATTGATTTATTTTCTCCCTTTTTATCCATAAAATCCCCGATAATTATTTCCAAAATTATTGTTTTGATAACTCATCTATTGGATTTCTATATTTATGCCAAAATATGGCTAAGGTAATTTTTACATATTTTTATAATTACATTTAGTATTTTCAAAGCTAAATTGCGCATAATTGCAATATTGGCCCTTTTCAGATTTAATTATGTTTTATGTGAATATAATTGGATCCTGTATTTTTAAATTGCTAAGTATGTATTATAAATCATTTTAGCATTTTAAATTATTTTTTTAGAAATTATCTACTATTTTTCATAAATTAAATGGGGAAAAATGGCTATTTAACTTATAGCCAAAATTGGCTTTCAATTCTAGCCTAAATCAAACGGACCCCCAACCCAATTAAAAAACCCACCGGACCCAAGCCCAAACCCAAGCCATACCCGACCCACCTACCCCGTTCAATCTTGACCGTGATCATTCAAATCAACGATCCCCATTCCCCTTCCTAAATTAAACTCTAAAGACTACCCCCCCCCCCTCTCATTCTCTCTCAACCGGTCTCTCATCTCTCTCTCTCTATCTCTGGTTCTCTCTAGAACCTTCTCCTCTTCCCTCCTCTCCAATGAACCTCATCCACCTTCTCCGGTCATCTCCTTGCCTGAATCCATGGTAGCCTCGCCACCTACCAGCCTTATGGCTCCCTCTTGAACGTGTGTCATCGTTTTGAGGCCTTCAAGTGAACCAGAGGCGGTTCACTCGCCTCCCATGGTTTCTCATGCAATTCTCCGTCCATCCATGGCCGTTCGAGTAAGATCTATGACTTTTTCGGCTAAAACCGGTAACTTTTCAAGGTTTTCTCACATTCTCTGGGTTCTCCGAAACCCTAACTTTAAAGATTTTCCGATTGCTTTTAGATCCGTTTTAGATCTGTGCATATTATGAGCTTTTAAGTGTTTTCCTTAAAGGTTTTTCCCGATTTTTCCAAAATGACTCTTCGTCTTCAAGACTAGGGTTTCTTAACCTCTTTTAAATGATTTCTCCTATGAGTTTCAGTACTATCATATGATTCTACTATGTTTAAACGGTTATTTATGTTTTTCTTCTACCTGATTCGTCACGTTGAAAACCCTAATTATTTTGGTTTTTATCCGGGGTTCTGGAACTATCTTTGCTTATGTGATTTGTATGTATACCCGTTTCGATCGATTTCTTTTGAGACCTTTTTCTTTGTTTATCTTGACCGACTCTAAGTTCATACCGCTTTTTAACTCAACTTTGTTAAAACCCTAATTTCTTAAAGATTTTCTTCACTTGTTACTGTGAGCTTTAAAGACCTTCTTTACCTGTTTCTATGTGTTAGATTGGTTTCTCCACTCTGGTTCCATGTGTTAGCTGTAACTACCTGACTTTGTTAAAGTCTCTGTTGACCACCATGCTTCGAATGGGTTCCTTTTTTGCTACTGATTCCTTAGCCTACTCGTGTCACTTCTGTATGATTGTGTTCATCTAGTTTATTCCTCTATCGATATGGCTGACCTTGCATGTCTGATACGCCTGTCCATTCTTCTCTATTTATATGTCAAGTGCAAAATCATGACTCCCTCTTGATTGATCCTGATTTCCTTAAATTACGGTTTGATTGCAAGGTTTTCTTATGAACCTCTAAAATTTTACTCGTTTGTTTAAGTTGATTGATTCCATTCCCTTATTTGTTGTGGTGCTTCATTCTTGTTGAATCCTTTCCTCAAATTAGTGTATTCTGTACTTAGACTCAATCACATGCTCTATACTTTTACTACCCCTTATATGGTAAAAACCAATCTTTCTCAACTGATTTTCTTTCCTTAGTTATCCCTGTTAGTATCCGTTTAAGCTGTAATTCCTTGATTAAAGGAAGTACTTGTATTAATTGGATTCTAATTGTGATTACTTCCATAATTGTGCTAAACCTTTACTTGTTACCTTATTTTCTACCTATTTTCAAAGCTATAAATACCCTAAGTCTTTCATTAACAAAAGACAAACTTGGCTTTCAAAAAACCCCTCTCTTACTTAAAGAAAATTTTGTGTTCTTCTATTACTATTGGCTGGCTGCAAGCCAAGGCTAATCATCTGCAAACCTTGGTTCTTTCACTTTGTTTACCTCTACCTTCACTGGTATGTCCTAGTTTAATTTAAAGCCTCAACAACAACATGTTTCTATTCCCGCTTCAGTTTCTTTTATTTCTGGCCTGCTTTTACTTATGGTCCTGTTGTATCTAAGCATATTGATGTGATTCCCCTCCCTTTAAATTCATGTGATTCAAGCATGCCTGGACGATTGTATTCTTTTACCTACTGTGCACTTACCATTTTGTGAATCCCAAATCCCTTATCCCTGCTCTATGTGTTTCATGACTGGTTTGTGATTATGCCAGTGACCAACTATCTCTGAGCATGTCCCTACCAGTCCTAATATTCTGCTGAGGTCAAGTGTTTGTAGTCAATATATATGTATCCCCAATCCCCTTTTACCCCAGGTGTGATTACTGAATTCATTCACTTGCTATGTGTGGTCTTACCCTGAAATGTTTGGACTCTGTCTTACTAATGCAACTGCTTTCAACCATTTCTGTTACTGAATGCTTTCAAAAGGGACCTGTCAGTCCAGTTTTTTTTTTAAAAACAAAATCTTTTCAAATATGTGTCCTGCACTTTCACTATACTCCTAGAACACTAGGTTCTGCCCCTTTTGTGTGAGCCTTGCATTGGGACCCTTTGAGCTCCCTCTGAACTTGGACACATGAAAGCTGGCCTTTCCACGCTGCACTTACTCTGTCTTGGCTATGAAATCTGGGTGTGAGCACTGCCCGGGATCCCTTGAGGTCCTTAGGGAACTCTGACACACCTAGATATGAGGAAAAGCTATGAAACAATCTTGGCACTTGAGATGATTGATTACATAACTCAGAGAGGAAGTCCTAATCAAGCTTCCTATAGTGTAACTTCTTATTTTCATTGCTACTTATGTAATTCATTTCAATGTTGGTCTGTAATAACTTGTTGTAAACAAGTATTGGGTTTGGCTAGTGAAAAGGGATAGGGTAAATATGCACGCTATAGTTGTTAAGGGTAGAAAACATGTTATTAGGTTTATGTTCCTAATTACGCAATAGAAACCATGCTTAGGGTTCATACATGCATTAGAAATCATGCTCTTAGGTCTCATGTTTATTGTTTCAGCATGTGCATCCTTACAAAATCATGTGTTAAAATCTGCTAAAAATTAACACTTTACTATTATGTTCTACGCTGCCATGTGCATTTAGAAATCCTGCTCTTAGGAAATTCTGCAATCCTGCCATATGCATTTAGAAATCCTGCTCTAGGAATTCTGCATCATGAGTTTTATACATGCATCTTAGATACCATGTTTTAGGATCTTATCCGTACTCGCATTCACACTTAGTGTAAACTACTGGTTATAAAAGAGGTAAAAAACAGCTTCACACTTGATTATCCTGTTTAAAATAACTGGTAATAATCTCTGCATTCGTATCAACTAGAACAGCATGCTCTTAGGGTAAAATAATTTCCAAACTGTGTTTTAATAATTCTGAATAACTGTTGCATACTATTTTACGCCTAGGCAAACCTTGGGTAATCAATTTTAAATAAAACCAGAATCATCTATGTGATTAGTGTCTAATTATAAACTATTAAAATCAGTAGGCAAGCCTGATTCGGACTTCTTTTCTGAGTCATGCGATAAATCTGGTTCTTTGTTATCACTTAAATACCTTGTTAGGATCTGAATGTGGACCTTACCTGTGTATGAGTCGTGTTGTCTGTGTGCATTACTTGTAGAGGTATATCTGAGCCTTCTATCTGTTTTCTGTGTTTTCCCCCTAAATGCAGTCCTATGCGTTCTTGTTTGTCGCATAGTATTTTGCCTTTAAACCTGAGGGTCTGCCCAGAACCCCCCTTTTATAGGATAGGAGTCCTAAATTCCTCCGGGACTGATAGGAAGGGATGGGTAACAGCATGCAATAGGGGTCGAGACCAACCTTCGCTTTAATTACCTTCACAGGGCGGGAAAGGGTAGATATGGATATGATGACCGGTGCGCTAATGCCACGCGTAGCCCCTTTCTAAGGAGTGATTACCGGGCATTGTACTGATGTGATCCTATAGGCTAACCAACCTAGGACACCCCTTTATATTCACAAACACTCTTAGATTGTACTTCTTTTCAAAATCTTGTTTTTCCTCATTAACTTTTTTTTTCAAACATCTGTGTATTTAAACTTAAATCCCCAACTATTTGAGTCATACTTGTTTATTTGCTAATTGTATAAATTCACAAAAATTGTCTGGCCGGGAACCACACTAGTGGATCCTGAGGGGTGCCTAACACCTTCCCCTTAGGATAATTTCAAGCCCTTACCCTATCTCAGGTTACCAAACATAGTTATAGATGAACCTTATAGGTGCTCTAACGCACCTTAAATCGTTAGGTGGCGACTCTTCAAAATGCAAACCCCTTTCCCAAAAGGAACGAGTTGTCTCAACCAAAACGTCACGAACCCGATTTCGCGAGGAAAAAGGGGGGCACGACAATAGTCACATCTCGAGCATCGCCGTGCAACACTATGCCCTTGAGGACAAGCAAATGAGGGTCATCAAACTGACGCTTCCGGATACGATCAAACAAGGAAGACCGAGAGACCACGCAAGCTAGAACCCGACTAGGCTCCGAAAGGTCCAACCTCACAAACTGTCTGGCTAAGGCCTAAACATCCGTCGCCATGGGCCTCTCTGCTGCTGGTAAATAAGCCAAACTCCCCAAACTCTCTGCCCGGCGGCTCAAAGCATCGGCCACCATATTGGCCTTGCCCGGGTGATACAAAATAGTGATATCATAATCCTTTAGCAGCTCTAGCCATCTCCTCTGACGCAAATTAAGGTCCTTCTGCTTGAACAGGTGCTACAAACTCCAGTGATCAGTATAAATCTCACAAGGCACACCGTACAAATAATGACGCCAGATCTTCAAGGCGTGAACAATAGCAGCTAACTCAAGATCATGGACAGGATAATTCTTCTCATGTATCTTCAACTGTCTGGACGCATAGGCAATCACCCTACCGCCTGCATCAATACCGCTCCAAGGCCAACTCTCGAGGCATCACAATAGACAGTATAAGACCCCGAATAGGTAGGCAATATCAAAACTAGGGCTGTAGTCAAAGCTGTCTTGAGCTTCTGAAACCTCTCCTCGTACTCTTCCGTCCACTGGAACGGAGCACCCTTCTGGGTCAGTCTGGTCATAGGTGCTGCAATAGATGAAAACCCATGAACAAATCGACGGTAATAACCCGCCAAGCCAAGAAAACTGCGGGAGCTCTGTAGCTGAGGATGGTCTAGGCCAGCTCTGCACTGCCTCCACCTTCTTCGGATCCACATGGATACCCTCACTCGAGACCACGTGACCCAAGAATGCCACAGAATCCAACCAAAACTCACATTTTGAGAACTTAGCATATAGTTTCTTTTCTCTCAAGGTCTGGAGCACTGTCCTCAGGTGCTGCTCATGATCTTCCCGACTCCGAGAATATACCAGAATGTCATCAATAAAAACAATCACGAATGAGTCAAGATATGGCCGAAAAACACTGTGCATCAGATGCATGAAGGCTGCTGGGGCATTAGTCAGCCCAAATGACATAACAAGGAACTCGTAATGACCATACCGAGTCCTAAAGGCAGTCTTCGGGATATCTGGCTCCCGAATCTTCAACTGGTGATAGCTTGAACGCAAGTCAATCTTAGAAAACACACAAGCACCCTGTAACTGGTCAAACGGGTCATCAATACGAGGCAAAGGATAACGGTTCTTCACTGTCACCTTGTTCAACTAACGGTAATCAATACACATACGCATAGAACCATCCTTCTTCTTCACAAATAAGACAGGAACACCCCAAGGTGATACATTGGGCCGAATGAAACCCTTATCAAGCAATTCCTGCAATTGCTCCTTCAACTCCTTCAACTCAGGAGGAGCCATACGGTACGGAGGGATAGAAATGGGTTGAGTGCCCGGCAACAGATTAATGCCAAAATCAATATCTCTATCGGGCGGCATGCTCGGAAGATCAACTGGAAACACATCAGAGAAATCCCGTACTACTAGGACTAAATCAACAGAAGGGGTATCCATACTGACATCTCTCACATAAGCTAGATACGCATCACACCCTTTCTCAACCATATGCTGAACCTTAAAGAAAGAAATAACTCTACTGGGAGTGTGACCTAAAGCACCCCTCCACTCAACACGCGGTACACCTAGCATAGCCAGCGTCACGGTTTTGGCGTGACAATCAAGAATAGCAAAATGGGGAGACAACCAGTCCATGCCCAAGATAATATCAAAATCAACCATGCTGAGTAATAATAAATCGGCTCTGGTCTCAAAACCACTAAGAGCAACCAAATACGACCGATAAACGCGGTCAACAACAAGAGAATCTCCCACCGGAGTAGAAACATAAACAGGGGAACTCAAAGAATCCCGAGATACAACCAAATGCGGAGCAAAATAAGAAGACACATAAGAATAAGTGGAGCCTGGATCGAATAGAACCGACGCATCTCTGTGACAGACCAAGATAGTACATGTGATGACAGAATCGGAGGCGACAGCCTCAGTACGGGCAGGAAAAGCATAGTATCTAGCCTGGCCTCCCCCTCGAGGGCGACCTCTACCTCCCCGTCCCCCACCTCTAGCTGGCTGGGCAGGTGGGGTAGCAACTGGTGCTGTGATCATAGCCTGAGAACTCTGCGGGGCATGCTGTGGCTAAGAAGCCTGTGGAGGTGCACCCCTCATGTAACGACCGGAACGGTCGTTTTGAGATATTGCACTTCGTTCGCCAGTTCTCGGGCATGACTAGCCCCGTGTGATGCATTATGACTTATGTAAATCGTCGGTTTTGGTTTTCAGGGTAATCGGAATGAATTTGGAAGAACAGCTCTCAGTTTGAAGCTTAGAACTTGAAAGGTTTGACCAAGTTTTGACTTGTTAGCATATGATCTCGGATCGGAAATTTTATGATTTGGTTAGCTCCGTTAGGTAATTTGGGACTTAGTAGCGTGATCGCAATGTATTTTGGAGGTCCGTGGAAGGTTTAGGCTTGAATTGGCGAAATTGGGAATTTTGGCGTTTTCCGGTTGATAGGTGAGATTTTGATGTAGGGCTCGGAATAGAATTCCGGAAGTTGGAGTAGGTTCATTGTGTCATTTGTGACGTATGTGCAAAATTTTAGGTCATTCGGACGAGGTTTGATATACTTTTTGATCGAAAGCGGAATTTGGAAGTTTTTGGAATTCTTAGGCTTGAATCCGATGTGATCTTGGTGTTTTGATGTTGTTTTGAGCATTCCGAAGGTTGCAACAAGTTTGAATGATGATATGGGATATGTTGTCATGTTTGGTTGAGGTCCCGAGGGCCTCGGGTGAGTTTCGGGTGGTTAAACGGATCAAATTCTTGTTTTGAAAGTTGCAGATTTCTTCAGTTCAGTGTTGCAGAGTTTTGCTCTTTGCGTTCGCGAGAGGGACATCGCGTTCGCGAAGAAGAATTTGGCTTCTGGACGTTTGTTCTTCGCGTTCGCGAAGAAGGAAATCTCGGTTGCACAGTTCTGACTTTGGAGGCTCATATCTCACAATCTATAAGGAATTTGGAGATGATCAATACATGAAAGTTGTAGCCCTTTGTGTCTAGTTTTCATAAAGGTAAATTAATTGGCATTTTGATTTGTGTACGAAAAGTTATGGTAGTTACACTACAGGCTGTCCGGGGAGAGTTCGAAAATCTCTGCTGCAGAGGGCTGACTTTGGAAGCTTATATCTCGCAATATATAATGACTCAATAAATGAGCAACCTATGAGATTATAGCCTTTGGTGTCTAGTTTTCAGAACATCAAACCATTTATCATTTGGAGTTGTGTGCAAAAAGTTATGACAAATATACTTAAGGCTGTCTGGAATGAGTTTTGAAATCGCTGATGAGGAATTTGTTCATCGCGAACGCGATAGGAGGGTCGCGAACGCGGAGAACAAACCCCTGGGCAGCAGAATAAAGTCCAAATTCGTCCCATTTTTCCATTGTTGGACCAAAGAAGCTCGGGTGGGGCAATTTTTCGAGGGATTTTCAGAGAAACCAACGGGGTAAGTGTTCTTAACTCAATTTTGGTTAGATTACTCGAATCCATCATTGTTTTTAACATTTAATTGGTGATTTTAAGTTGGAAAAGTTTGAAAACCCTCTTGGATAGATTTGAGGATTCGAGTGTCGAAATGTTATCGGAATTTTGTATTTTTGGTATGGTCAGACTCGTGGGAGGATGAGGATCATTCTGGCGTAAATTTTATCGCGTTCCGAGACGTGGGCCCGGGGGCCGGGTTTGGCCAATTTCGGGAATTTTGGTATAAATTAGATATTTTCGAGTGGGCTTTGTTCCCTTAGCATATTTTGATGGCATGATACTATTTTTGGCTAGATTTGGAGCATCCGGAGGCTGATTCGAGAGGCTAGGGCATCGCAGGCTAGAGTTTGGACCGGATTGAGGTAAGTAATGATTGTAAATATTGTTCTGAGGGTATGAAAACCCGGATTTCACATCGTTGTGCTACTTTGAGGTGACGCACACGCTAGATGACGAGCGTGGGGTCGTGCACCGTTGGGGATTGTGACTTGGTCCATCCCGTACGACTATTAAGTCGCGTATTCTACTTGCAAACTATTTGATATTGTTATATCTCGGAAATTATTATTGTGTTTGGGGCTAAATGCCGTGTCTGGGCCTTGTGCCGATTGTTTGGTCCCTTAGGGGCTTTTACTACTATTTTACCTCACTGTTTTGATTTAATGTTTACACTCAGTCATGTTATCTTCTTACTGTTTTCATAACTCGGTTTTATTCACTCCTTTTGATTTCATAAATAATTTTGAGCCGAATAATTGTTTTACTATTGCCCGTGTGGCTTGTGAGATTCTGACTGAGTAAGGCCGAGGGCCTATGTTGTGAGGTTATCACGGGATCGTGCTGCGCGCCGCAGCATGTGGTACCGATTGGTGATATATGAGAGGCCGAGGGCCTGATTTATTATGCCACGAGGTGGCTTGTGATTGATATGAGGCCGAGAGCCTGTTTGATTATGCCACGAGATGGCTTGATATTGCACTTGGGCCGTAAGGGGCCCCTCCAGGAGTCTGTACACCCCCAGTGAGCGCGGGTACCCAGTGTGATGATTCTGTTTATTATGTGAGGCCGAGGGCCGGATTGATTATGCCACGAGCTGGCTTGTTATTGCGCTTGGGCCGTAAGGGGCCCCTCCCGGAGTCTGTACACCCCCAGTGAGTGCGGGTACCCAGTGTGTGTGATGTGTTGTAGCCCGAGGGGCTGTTGTTGTTTCATATTGAGGCCCGAGGGGCTGTTCTTGATCTATGTTGCCCGAGGGGCGGTTCTTGATTCATGTTATGCCCGAGGGGCTAATTACGAGTGATTATGAGGTAGCCCGAGGGGCTGGCTCTATTGATATTATGCCCGAGGGCGGTTTATGGTACATGTTTTTCCCGTGGGGCTGTTTACATTTCTATCATTTTTACTCATTGTTTTATCACTCGTTTGAAACTATTGAAAGTTGTTTTAAAAAGGTTTTACTGAAACTGAGTTTGATTTACGAAATAAATGATTTCTGTACTGCATTAGAACTGTACTGTATTTGTTGTAGCGTTATGACGTGGCTTACGTGTTTTCTTACTGCTCAGCTTTCATTTACTTTTATTACTTACTGAGTTGGCGTACTCACATTACTCCCTGCACATTGTGTGCAGATTCAGGTATTATTTTGAACCCGGTAGTGGGTGTTGATTGCTCAGTGGTAGAGTCATTGGAGTTAGCAAGGTAGCTGCCCGACGTTTGCAGCATTGCTTTTCTCTGTCTTGTCTTCCTTATACTGTATTTAGTTCATTTTTAGACTCTTAGTTGTATTCAGACCTTAGTAGATGCTTGTGACTTGTGACACCGCGATGTCGGGCTGTGTTTTGTTTCCGCAGTTGATATATTTCGCTTTATTTTGGGATTTATCATTATTAATGACTTGATTATGAATCATTATATTTGTTAATTGAACTTGGGGTTTTGTGTCGGCTAGCCTTGTCTTCACGAGAGGCGCCATCACGATCGGGTATGGGTTTAGGGTCGTGACACCTCCTAAGTCTGGGGCAATCCCTCACCATATGGCGTGTGTCACCACACTCAAAACAAGCTCTGGGAGGACGTGGCGGCTGTGACTGTCTCAGGCCAGGTCTGCTGGACTGACCACTGGAAGCACCCCGTGCAGGAGGCGCACTAGATACTGGAGGTGCATAATAAGGCTCCTGAGGTCTGGGAGGAGCTGGAGTACCACTGGCTGCTGGAAGAGCTGAATGAACGGGGCGACTCATATAACCCCTACCATGACGACCTGCAGCTGGGGCACGGGCACCAGAATAATGGCCTGACTCTCGAGACCTCTTGGCCTCCCTCTCCTCTCTATCCCTAGCATGCATACCCTCAATCCTCCTAGCAATGCTCACCACCTGCTGATAAGAAATATCCATCTCCAACTCACGAGTCATGCTAGACCTGATGCTGGGAATAAGCCCCTCAATAAACCGGCGAACCTTCTCGCGAATCGTAGAGACCAAAGCTGGTGCATGTCTAGCCAAGTCGGTGTAACGGACAGCATACTCCGAGACAGTCATAGTACCCTGTCTGGGGGACATACTCCCTCATGAACATATCTGAAAACTGAGCCCAAGTCAGGGATGTTGCCTCATCCGGACTATCTAACTCATAAGCATGCCACCACTGATAGGCGGCTCCTCGAAGCTGGAAGGTAGTGAAGGAAACCCCGCTCGATCCTGATATGCCCATAGTGCGGAGGATACGGTAGCACTACTCAAGAAATCCAAGGGCATCATTTGAGGCTAGCCCGCTAAAAGTCGGAGGCTGATACTTCTTGAACCTCTCAAGCCTCTTCTGCTCCTCCTCTAAAACTACTGCCCTCTCCTCGGGCTGAGCTGGGGCTACCGACTGTACCAGAATAACCTCTGGGACCTGATCAACATGCACTCGCTGCTCAGGAGTGCGGGCGGCGGGAGTCTGTGCTCCTCCCCCGGTCTGGGATGTAGCTGCAGCAAGGGGAAGCAACCCTGCCTAAGCTAGAGTGGTTTACATAGTCATAAACTGCACCAGAGTCTCCTGGAGCGCTGGAGTAGTAGTAGCAGACGTATCAGGTGTCTGGACTCCGGCTGGTACTGCTGGTGGCATCTCGACGGCAGCTCGCACGGGTGTTCTGGCTGCACCACGAGTGCGTCCTCGGCCTCTACCCCGGCCCTGACCTCTGACGGCTCCAGTAGGGGGCGCGGGTGCCTGATCATCTCGAGTAGCACGTGTCCTCACCATTTGTGAGAGAATAGAAGACAGAAGTTTAGAATTGTGATATCAAAATCTCGCACGACAAGGAAATCAAACGAACTGGAAATTTTCCTAATAGTTACATAGTCTCTCGTAGATAAGTTCAGACGTCTCCGTAATAAACCGGCTTGTGATTCATGACTCCTATGAACCTAGAGCTCTGATACCAACTTGTCACGATCCCGGTTCGCCCTCCGTGAACCATCGTGACGACACCTAGTCCCTACGACTAGGTAAGCCTAAAATGCGAAAAAATAAACCAGTTTGCGGAAGAAAACAAGTAAAAACCAAAATAGTGAATAAAACAGTGTTTAATAGTGCCGCTCAGCATACACCACATCAACTTTCGAATACTAATACTTTCCCCAAAATCCGGAATCTCATGAAATCACAGGCTAAGAATACTACATAGTGCTCTAACTCCAGAATGTCTAAATCAAAGTAAATACAGAAGGGCTGTAACTACAAGAGAGAATAGAGAGAGAGACTCTTCGGTCTGCGGACGCGGCAGATATACCTCGAAGTCTCCGAAGGATCGCCTCGCCTCAAGGATGGTAAGTCTGAGTAGAGGTACCTGGATCTGCACATGAAAAACATGCGTAGGAAGGGCATGAGTACACCACAGCGGTACTCAGTAAGTGCCAAGCCTAACCTCGAACTGGTAGTGACGAGGAAGGTCAGGGCCCTACTTGGTTGTATATTTCTTATAGCGTTGACTTAGTTGCCTCTATCAATCATGAACTCTCCAGCTATCATAAATCTCTCTCAAGCAATTATGATAATTTACTAGACGCACTCTCTCAAGCTACGCTAGCTAGATTTGCATTACAGTTCACTTAGATCGCACCCGAGGTATCGTTATCTCTAATCCAACCTCTAAACCCTCGGTTATGACTCTCGCCTATACTCCGGGAGTGATGTTGTTCAAACAACTACCTAAATATACACTCTCTCTCAAGCAGATACATAATAAATAGGAACGGCTAATTGAGGATCCTTCCAATTAACCACAATCAAAACGTAGTTGAACAAATAGAGATAAACAACCAATTCAATACTATATTAATATAACAACCAAATCATCCCCAACGAATTTCACCAAAACCCTAGATTAAGGTTTTTAGCTACTCAGGACAATGGGTAAATCAAATACTAAAAGATTCATAATCATGAATTGCAAGAGAATAAAGAAGAAAAGAAATAAAGATATTTTAGGTGATCTCTCACAATTGTTTTTCTTGCCAAAGTACTCTCTAATAATGTTACATGCCTCCTTTGGGCGAGTTTTAGTATTTAAATAGGGTTTTGGGCTAAGAATTCCGGAATTTGCACTTTAGTCCCTTAAGTTCCCGCCGCCTGCCGCAGTCCTACCGCGCCCACGCTGGGACCGCGGCCAAACGGCCTCTCTGAATCTCCTCTGACAGCTCACCGCGGTCCTACCGCGCCCACACTGGGATCGCGGCAGTTCACCTCCAGGCCTCATTTGTGTATTTCAAATGGTTCTCTCGGCGACTTTGATGCGATTGGCTTCTTTTTCTTTCATAAATGATACAAAACCACTCCATAGCCTTCTTCTAATGTATGTAACCTGAAAAACATGAAAAGCACTAATAAGAGCATTTTGCTATCACTTTTACAATAAAAACTCTACAAGAAAGTGGTTCTTTTGGGGCTTAATCATAGTTCAATTCACCTATTATCAATTTACTTCTCTGATTTTCTGATTTTGAACACAGTAATACCAACAGTTGTCGGGGTGGTTTAACGGAGGAAAGTGAAGGTTTAGAGGTGCAAATGTGAAGGATCGTTCTGCTGCCGCTGCTTTCTCTGAATTTTCGGAGAGATGGCCGGAGATGGGCGATTGTTGTTCTCAAAAATTGAGAGAGATGAGAGGGTCCAAAGAGATGCTCCTCTTAAGGAGAATGGCTACTGGTTTTTATCTTAGGGATTTTTGGGAGTAGGTGGTTGTAGCTAAAGCTTTTTGTGTATGGCGTCCACTGTTGGAATATTGAAGAAGAGGGAGTTTTTATCTGTGGATGCTGTGATTTTTGTTTGAAGAAGAAGAAAAGCTCCTCTTTGGAGGTGTGGCTGTCTATCTCCTTTATGAGAGAATGAGACATAAAAAGATGTAGGGTTTTGGGGAGGAGGAAATCTGATGGGTTATTGGCTATTGGGCTTAGGTTTGGCCCAATTTGGGCCATGACTTGGACATCTGAACAAAGCAAGACTTTAAGAGAACTAGTCCAAATTAATTTTTTTTTTGTGATTTTAATTTTCTTTTATTGATTAATAGATGAAAAAACAAAAATACTACTCCTAAACTTGAATAGCAAGATAAAAAACTAATCACTCAAAATTTACTTATCAAGCTAATATATTTTTTTGGAAAACATTTTCTTTCTTTGTAAATAAAGATAAAACTTATATTAAAATGTGACTCTTTTTTTATTGTTTTCAATTTTCTTAAGTAAAATATATATAAAAAAAAAAGAAACAAGAGCTAAAATATGTAGATTAAACTTGAAATATATTTACATACTAAAAAGTGATGAAAAACTCAAATATATCAAAAATTAGGTGCTCACAGATAGCAAGTGTGAAATACCTCTCTATGCCCACGTATCAATATGTGTGAAAAGTCATGAATGACGTGATACCGTATAACATGAGGAAAAATGTATCTCTATGCCTGTATGTCATGTGTGGATGTCAATGCCATGTATCTCAAAGATGAATCATGTACTCACACTCTCAGAGTACTCAATCTCATTGTCTCACACTTTCTGCTCATCATGCCCAAACACTCAGTACCGTATATGGCCAATCCGGCCCAGGGAAGATTCATCCCGGAATATATATATATATACATCAACTGACCAACAGTCGCTCAATACTGAGTAGGGCCAATCCAGCCCGTGGAGAAGATCCACTCCACGTATATAAAGCTTCGGACAGGATCCATGTCCATAGAAGATTCATCCTTTAATAAAATCAATCGCGCTCACTAGGGGTGTGTACAGACTCCGGAGGGGCTCCTTCAGCCAAGTGCTATCATAAATTAGTATAACCGCTGCGGCGTGCAGCCCGATCCCATAAATATAATCAATATAACATGCTGGGACGTGCAGCCCGATCCCACAATATCACTCACACTCAGGCCCTCGGCCTCACTCAGTGATCAATCTCTCCAGTCTCTCGGACTCACAATGCCATGAAACTAGCCCAAAATGATGATACGATATGCGAATAAATGGTAATAGAGACTGAGATATGATATGCATATGAATACGTATGACTGAGCATATAAAGCAATGAAAACAGATAACTCAACAGCAGAAATGACCTCAGTGGGCCCCAACAGGATAAGCGTGTAGCCTAGACATGGTTTCTAACATGGATCACGGCTCAATAGCTCAAACACGTAGAAGTTTCATGGTTACACGTAAGATCAGGTAACTACACAGTACCACAGAAATAACAGAGTCACAATTCACACGGTGCACGCCCACACGCCCATCACCTAGCATGTGCGTCACCTCAACACCAATCACATAGCACATAATTCGGGGTTTCATACCCTCAACACCAAGTTTAGAAGTGTTACTTACCTCGAACAAGCCAAACCCAATACCTAGCAAGCCAAACGATGCTTCAAAAATGTCATCCCGCGCGTAACGGCCTTCGAACGGGTCAAAACTAGCCAAAAGAAACTCAAATACATCAATTAATACCAAAGAAAATAAACTCAATCGATAAAGGTCGAATCTTTAATCAAAATCCCAAAATCGACCAAAAAGTCAAACCCAGGCCCGCGTCTCAGAATCCGATAAAACTCACAAAATCCGACAACCCATTCAATTACGAGACCAACCATACTAGTTTCACTCAAATCCGACTCCGAATCCATGTTCAAAACTCAAAAATTCACTTCATAAAATTTTAGACAATACCCCCAAATTCAACTTTGAAATCATCAATGAAATGTCAAAAACGAAGATGGATTCATGAAATACAACCAAAATTGAGTATAGAACACTTACCCTAATCCATATGGTGAAAATCGCCTCCAAAATTGTCCAAATCCGAGCTCCCCAACTCAAAATATGACTAGATGAGCAAACCATCGATATTAAGTATTTTTGCCCAACTATTTTGCCTCATTTTGCGTACTAAACGATCCCGAAACTTGCTTTTGATGCATCCAGTGGAGTTCTTGTGAAATTTCAGTCAAGTTAGGCTTTCGAATCACTCATTTGACCTTATAATGAAGGAGATATGTTGGTTCCAATATTTGAAAATAGTGCAGATTTTTAAAGACGAAGTCAGTGGCAATTTCGTAATTAATCTGAAAAATCTGGCAACCTAGTTCTTAGTAAAATGACCATCAAATCCTCATATGATGTCCAAATTCAATGATTCTTTTTGCTATGGCTCCGTAATTATAATACGGATCTAATGCTTTAATCAAAACAAAAATCGGAGCTCATTTGTTCAATGTAGTACCATTTATGCTTGAAGAAACGACGTCGAAACAAATCAAATCAACTCGGAATAAACTCAAATTTTGCACACAAGTCCTAATACATCATACGGAGCTACTCGTGCCCCCAAACTACTGAGCGAAGTGCAAATGCTCAAAACGACCGATCGGGTCATTACACATATAGATACAGATATGTCATATTCCTCATATCATTCAGACTTGACATATTTTATCTGTTCTGAGTTTAATTGTCAAACCTGGAAGCATGTCTAAATTCTTGTACCGTTACCTACAGGTTATGAATCCCAGAGATATTACTATCATATTTTCCGTAAAATTCCATACTGTTACTTCTGTATGTGGGCTGTAATGTCCGAGCTCGTCACTACTTTCAGTCCAAAGTTAGATTTGTTACTTATTGAGTTGGTTGTACTCACACTACACCTCGCACTTCGTGTGCAGATCCAGGTGTTTTCGTGCACGGTGGTAGTTGATATCAGAGTTTTCAGCCGTTCGGAGATTATTGAGGTAGCTGTCTTGGCGTCCGCAGACCTTGACTCTCCTCTCTTGTCCCTTAGTTTTACTTATTCAGTTCTACTTTCTTAGTTAGTGTATCGGACTATATAATTGTATAGATGCTCATGTACTCAGTGACACCCGGAATTTGGAAATTTCTGTATCGAGTAGTGACGGTTTTATCCAGTTTTATGAGATTTTCACTTTATTTTAACATGTTTTAGTATATTTTAAATTTGAAAGTGTTGGTATGTATGAGTTATCGACTTGCCTAGTATCATGATAGGCACCATCATGATAGGTTGAGTTTCGGATCGTGACATACGAACTCGCTCACGCGATCAAAACACCAAAATAACATCTAGAACTATGAATCGGACATCAAAATTGCAATCGAGCGTCCGAATCCTATCAAACCAACTCCGTTTTGCACTAAAATTTCCAGACAAGTTTCAAATAGCAAAATGGACCTATATCAAGTGACGAAGCTAAAATCCGAACCCGGTAGCCATAAAATCAATCTACGGTCAAACCTAGGAAACTTTAAACCTTCAAGTTACGAGCTTTCGGCAAAACACGTCAAATCAATTTAGAGACTTCTAAATTCAATTTCGGGCATATGCCCAATCTAAATCATGATACCGACCCACCGGGACAGTTAAAATACCGATCCGGGGTTGTTTACATAAAATATTAATCGTAGTCAACTCAAGTTATTTTTAAAGCCAAAAATCATGTATTCTTCAAATTTTCACACAAAATCTTTCCGGAAAAAGACACGGACTGTGCATGCAAATCGAGGAACATCAAATGGAGCTAATAGAGGTCTCGGAATACGGAAATAAGGGTTAGTACTCAAAACGACCTATCTGGTCGTCACACCCGTTCACACCTGAAAGCATTTTTCATTACCATATCCTTTCTTTATTTCATATAAAAATAATATACGATCCATTTCACGATTAATTCCTTATTTCAGTTAGAAATGGCTTATCATGTATCAATCCACCCTTTTCTCATACTACTAGTCTCAGGGTACGCGCGTTGCGCGTGTACCCTATATTGATGAGATATTTTTTAAAAATATATATATAAATAACATTCAAAACATGGTTTTAGTCACAAAAAAATATTAAGTAAAAGTTTGAGTTCTTGAAAATGATAAATATTGATCATGAAATTGACACACATATAAAGAATTTTATTCATTTATTCATGATCTTTCTAATAATATTTATTTAAGTAACAAATTAAATTAACGTATACAAAAAAAATTATTAGTAATTTGAAATTAGAATGTCTTATGAATATTGCTTTTGTCTTAATAACCATGTATATTATGATTCGTTATGTAGTAATCAATAGAAATGGATAAATAAGTTAATAATTTTATCATAATATTATAATTGATTTCAAAATTACAAATATTAGGAAAAATAATTAAATGTCAATGTTATCCTATTTGAAATTTATTTTAGGGTAAAAAGGTTTATTAGTGTTTCGCTCTAAGGCTATGTGCTTTTATAATAGTTAATATATATTTTTAGTGATTAAAGAAATATAACAACATATATTTTGCTCGCAAGAAAGAAAAAATATTTTCTTCTGTCTATTAAAATGAACTTGAAATAGCTTTTCAATTTTTTCAGAAAAGCTCTTAGATCTTCAAAAGCTATGTATTCTTGCTAAAACTGATAATTTGAATATAAAGAATTTGAACTAAGTTTAATTTGAACATATTGAATGATGGTTGGGGAATTTTATAGGGTACAATTTCTTCCTTTATTGAGGTAGCTATATATAGGATTAATATACATCAATTTCAAAAATTTAAAAATTTTACTTTTATACTCGAATATAAATTTAGTAAGTATATTTACATATTGAGATTAGGTACACACGTATCGCGCGTATTGTGAATTTTACCAAATGGTAAAGACTCCTGAGCAAAAAGAAAATTGTATGTGCGATTTAAGGCAAAAAAATTTAACCAAAAAGATCTCCTAAACCTAAAAAGTATTAACTACAAAATAAACACATTTAATACTCCAACATAGGAGCGAAAATTTAGGCCAGGCAGAATTTTTTTAACGACAAAAAAGGTCTCCAAAACCTTAAAGGTATTAACTACTCCAACGTAGGGAGTAGAACGAATAGGAAAAATTTTAGGCAAAACTTTATTAACTTTCCTAGACTGTTAATAATAGGAGACTAATTAAATAGTTGTTCCTAAATAATAGGAGAATTAATTAAATAATTGTTTCTAAATATTAATGAAATACTCAAATTACTATTTTATCTAATGTGAACTCTATATTTTAAAGGTAAAAAAGGCGAACGACATTTCGCTAAGGGCCTTCGTGCTTTTAATATAGTATAGATAGATAGATAGATAGATAGATAGATAGATAGATAGACAGATAGATAGATTTCTAATTTCCATATATTAAGACCCAAAACAAACAAAGAAGAATTAAAATTTCATTATGCAAGTGTTATTTGGTTAAGTACAATAGATAAATGTCCTTGATTAAGATTTCCTCCCGTAATCTGACAAAAGAAGTAGAGAACCTACTATATTAAAAAAATATTTATACATTTAGTGAAACTGATTAGCAGATAAAAACTAGTACTTGAGAATATTTTGGATATACACATAAATTATGCACGAATTATACTAGTTATAATTTGTCAAAAAAATATAAATTAGGATTAATTTTTATTGTGAGCTTTGTTGGCTGTTGTATAGTGTAAAAGGAGAGAATGACAAAAATAGAATACTTTTGTGTCACTGTTGATTATTTTTATCCATTATTACAAGTTTTGAGAAAATTTCTCGTGTCAGAATTTTAAAATATGCTGGGCATGAGTTTTCCTGATTATGGTGATAGTCAGGATTTTGCCATAAATTCTGACAGATCACCATAAAATTTTCAGTATTATGGCTGAAAATTTTGACAATATATAGAATTTCTGATGCATTAAATTCTAGCAATTTCTGGTATTTCAAAATTTTGATGCGGATACTATTTTCCTAAAAAGAATTAATGGTGTCAAAATATAATTAATTATTTAAAAAAGGTCCATCCAACATTATTTTTGCAGTGTAAAAATTCCTAAGAAAAACTATGGGGTGACAAAAATGTAAAAATAGTGGGCTAGAAAAAATATTAGATAAGTAAGTAAATTTTTTGTTAGTTCTCCTTTTTTGTATCAGTTGTTTAGTAAATTAAACCCTTTTTATTTTATTTTGCAATTAGCGAACCTTTTAGATCTCGGTCTAAGTATTCTTTTTTAGCAAACTAAAACTCTTTTGAGCAAATGCTACATCACAATCTAAAATTTTATAAGTTGTTGCAAACGTTAGATCACATTTTAATATATTGTGAATAAACTGATAATTATATGAGCATATATTAGATCCCAGTCTAGGGTTATCGTAATGGATAATTTCCTAAGGGCGGTATTTGTGCAACTTTCTAAAATAGAGACAAAAAATAATAGCCAATAAGATATATATTCTTCATATATTAGTTTCTCCGCACGCACGTTGCGCGTGTATTCTGTCTCAATGGATATAATTTTTTTAAAATTATATAAATATCTATATCTATCTATCTATCTATATTATTATAAAAGCATGAATAAAATGTTGGATTACAAAAATAACCTTTTAATATTAAATATAATAACTCACAATAAAAGGACATAATCGGAATTCTAGACANTTAATCGCACTGAGAGAGTAAGGGATCGTATGGTTTGAATATGGCTTCTTATTCTGGGATTAGTTATTCTGGTATTGTTTTTTATCCACTGTTTGATATGTTGTATTAAAAATGACAATTGCATAATTTCTAAGAAGAAGGTATAAGTTATCCCGGCACCAATTACCCCACCCCCTACAAGGTATAAGTTATCCCCGTATTAATTTTAATCCCGGGATAACTTATACCAGGTTTGCTAACAAAACAAAATATTAAGATGGTATTAAATTTTTATACCAGCATTATATCTACTTATACCTCGTACCAAATGACCCCTACGAGATTAAGAAGAGAATCATTAGACCCCACTCTCGGGTCCAACACTGGAAGGCTGTGACTAGAACAGAGTGAGCATTTTACTCAAATCCAACCCTAAACATAAATCATTGGACATACATGCAGAGCCAGACGATTCCATTATTCCGTACCATCACATAATATGCAAGAGACACCAAGTGACCTCGTATATATATATATATTGTATGTTATATACAACAATTATACAAATTTTATACACTTTTTCAGCTACCAAATATAATAGTTTCTGGCACGAGCTAAAAGAGATAATACCCCTATCTATCTATCTATCTATCTATCTATATCTATCTATATTATTATAAAAGCATGAATAAAATGTTGGATTACAAAAATAACCTTTTAATATTAAATATAATAACTCACAATAAAAGGACATAATCGAAATTCTACACATTAGCCTTGTAATCCTATTAGTTTTTGGACATAATACTACACGTTAGGAATCCTACATGATTACCTTTAGGAATCCTATTAGTCTAGTTATTTTTCGGGCATAAATATATAGTACTACATATTAGCATGTAAATCTAATACCTTTAGGAACATGTTAGAATTTTTATTAGTATAATTACTTTCGGAATATGGATATATTTTTATCCATGTAATTAGTATAATTACTTTCGGGATATGGATATATTTTTAACCATGTAGTATATCCTATTATTTTTCGGATATACTTAAAACATTCCTATTAGTAATTTAATTTGAAAACGTATTCTAATATCCTAATTCATTTAGAAATAGGAGAGCCTATATCATTACCACTCTATAATATTCAATACAAAAAAAATGCTAAACGGACTGTATAAAGGTTAAAATTGAGAGAAAAATTCCTACGGTAATATATCATTATATTATATTTGTACTGCTTTCCTATCAAATAATATTTTTTTATTATTACTTTTTTTTTTGTAATATAGAAAAATATACACAATTATTAAAGAACAACTAAGAATCTTTTTAGAAAATAAATGTGTGAGAGAAGAAAGAAAAAGGTTGGTAAGAGACAATACCACTAATGATTTTGAAACATAAAGATCAAAAAGTGGAATGTCAGATCGATCTTTTTATTCTTAATAAAATTTATGGTGGATAAAATTATAATTACGGTTAAATATTCAAACATCAGATGAAATAATATTAAGAATCTAAATCAATAGAAAATAAATTATATATAATGTTAATACCAATTATTCAAATCTTTCAATTAATTATTTGGCAAGAGAATCCAATTAAATTATTTTTCAAATTCATCATATGAGTAAAATTATTTTCAAGTTAAAAAAAAATACTTAGGGTACATAAATTTATTCCATAAAAAGAGTATTAGAGATTAGAAAAACAGATCACAAAGTAAAAAAGATTAGTATAATATTAAGAATGCCATACAAGCGTTTGAGTAAGCACAATCAAAGCTAAATCCTGAACAAGAATAAGCTTTCAAGACTATATTATAAAAAGTCGACTCTGGTATAGCGAGATTATCCTTTATAGATGCCTCTGACGAAATCGAAATAATATTCTTAGGTCATACATTACTTGCAAATATCAGATCAAGAGGCATGATATTGTTAGAAATAAGAACAAGTGGTGTACCAGCAACGATTTTATTATGAGGTCGTACAACTCACTTTAGATTTGATATACCTCTTCAAATTTCTGAAATAACCATCACAAACATATCAAAGCAGAACAATAGTGCTAAATTTATAAGTAAAGCAAAAGTGATAGTATTTGATGAAGCGTATTTGGCTAAGTGTCAAACAATCGAAACAATGCCCAGAGTTTTGGAGATATATTGAATATCGATGAACCGTTTGGTGGAAAAGTAATAGTTTGGAGGTAATTCTGTCAAGTACGATCAGTAGTTTCAAAATTGACCAAAGCAAAAATTGTAAAATCTAGCTTGCCAGAATTATACTTATGACCTCAAACGAAAAATATTCAAATGACAAGAAATATAAAAGTAAGAACAGATCCAACATTCAGTGACTTCTTGCTTCGTGTCGGAAACGAAGAAGGGCATCCAATAAAAGATGATTTGGTTCTTCTAGATCACTTGGTTATCAACCCCAATGGTAATAGTAGAGCATTTAATAAGGAAAATATTTTCATCACTAGATTAAAACGCAATTTATGAGGATTACATAATAGAAATTAAAGAGCTATCTTAGCTAGCATAAATGAATTTATTGATCAACTGAATAAAATGTTGATTGCTAAGTTTTATACTAAAAATAAAATATTTTTTGGTTTTGGCTCATCAAAGATGATACCAACAATTACTACCAAGAAAAATACTTAAATACATCAATACAAAATGACCTTCTACCATACATCTTTATTGTCACGTTCATTATTTCTTACGTATATTAGTGTGACCATATATATAATAGACTAAGTTGAAATTGATCTTTTATTGCATATAGGTTGATTTTGAAAAAAAAAAATATGCCCCTCATGCCTGAAAACTTAGATTCCTTGAATAGCTTATGTACGTACGGTATATAGAAGTTTTGACGATAACGTCATATATGTAGAACTTATGATACTGGTCAATTGCTTCTAAGTATGTGTTTATCCCTGAAGTCAACTTTCGTCTTCCGAAACTAAAGAATATCTTTCTAAATTTGAGTGAAAATAATTTTCAGTATGTTTGTGTTTTGTAGTTATAATAAATAAACCACAAGGACAAACATCCTAAATATTGGGCTATATTTACTATAATATATTTTCTTATGTGAATAACTATATGTTGCACTTTCAAAAGAGATATCAATGTCAACAACAAGAGTTTTGGTTATGGCAGAATAACCAAAGTATTATAAGGAAACATATACAAAAAACACTGTCTATAAAGAAGTGTTCGGTAAGATACCATTACATTCGATACCTTTAAACTACAATACATAATTATCTACTTAACATGACTAAAATTGATCATTTATGTAAGTTTTGATGATGTCCCTTCATTTTGAATTCACGAATTATGCTAATGTACTAATATTTTTCGGTATTTAGATGATTGTTGTAGTAATATATATAAAAATTTTCTCATTAATTAAATTTTATTATTCCTTCATTTAAATAAATATTTAAACCATTATGTGCCATTATTAACGTGCAACGGACGTTTATAGATACTAGTTATATATAAAATTGTGTTGAGCTATATAATAAAAGTGAAAGACAAAAGTGTAAGTACAAAAAAATGATGATTGTTGATTCTATTTAGCCATTCAATAAAAATTAAGTAACAAATTCTACCTTAAAAGTCAGCAATCATTGCAGTCACTATATTTAATTTAAAATTTGTTCAAGTTTTTATAATTTCATTATTTATATTTCACAAATTATCGTACTTCCTTTTTAGTTCTAGAAATAACATATAACCAATTGTAGACTTAAAAGTTTTTTTGAACTTTTATGGAAAGCTGTTTATTATCTATACTAAATACAAATAGAGTTAGTTGACTGAGAGAAAATGTTGTTTTATTTTTCAGGCGAGCAAAAGCAACGCGCTCTATTTATTTAATATATAAACTGTTATAGGAATTGTCTCCAATAATTAGAAATTTCGAATCCAGCCTCTACATTTTGAATAATCTACTTTTCCTTCGTTTTGGAAAGAGCCTTCTTTGTCTATCCAAGCACCTAATCATGCATTCATATGTTGTTATTTTCTGGAAGCAATAGTTTACGATTATAGTGAATACTTTTTATTGATAGATTCTAAAAGAATTATGTTAATGTTATTCAACATTGAGTGAAAATATAGAATTATTACTGAAATTAAAGTCAAATTTATTTTTTCAACCAAATTCCAAAGAATATCATATTTTGTTTCCATGTTTGTCTATACTAAGTTCTCATTTAAATAGGGGCTTTTTAGAAATAAGTTTGGTTTTATTAAAAAAAAGAAGATATTTTAATAATTTATATTTTCTAAAACATTTTAAGAGATATATTTTATAAAGATACTTGGTTTATTACGAGTTTTTACATGTTGTACTTATTTTTTCTTCCATAAAACACATTTATAAATAATTTTCTGTCAATCATAACCAAAGATTTCTTTTTTACTGTTAAGTTTTTTTTATAAAATGGTAAGTGCTTTAATATTACATTGATTTCTGCACTAATTTGTTATATAATAGCTTTTCTAATCAATTCACTTTTTAATCGAATATTTTTTTTTTGGTCTTTTTAATTAAGAATTATCAAATAATCCATTCTATTCCTAAATTTAAGCACGCATAGCCACCTTCTTGAGCTTTATAATAATAAAATTCTACAATGATAAAAGTTGTCTTAAAAAAAAATACTGTATGCTATTAAAAATTGTCTTTTATTATATCCTACTGTCACCTGTATAAATCATAGAGTCGGACATATATATTTCTCAAGTTTGTATCTTTTTTATTACCTCTTTCTAATTTGTATCTTTTTATTCCTAAACATATTTAATACTATATGATAGTTTTGACCTCTCTTTCCTTCACTTGAATAAATGCATAAAAGAAAATCACACAAAGATCACACTCATCTATCTGCTTTAATATCAAAGTAGATTAAGAAAAGAAACTGAACCAGAAATTTATTATTAAAACATACCAAACGTGGTCAATAATAAAAAAAATAATGCAAAGTTACTACTATTTTAAACAAAGAATTTGCACCCTTGTATTTTTGTCAGCGGCAAATAGCACCAAAAGGAATTCAATAAATCAATAAGCCACAACATAAACAACATGCTTCAGAGGTAAAATAACACGGCAAGGAGGAATAAAAGAAAAGGAATAAGTTCCATCCATACTTACCCGTCAGAAGAAAAGTTTTGGTGCACGCATTTTTGAAATAATGAGGCAATATAACCGCTTATATAGTGATAGGAGATAGGTAATTTAAAGTGTCCTTGTACGTGTGAGATTAGTTCGGATTTGAAAAACCAGCAGTAGATAGGGGGCTTAACTCTTAAAAAATATAATTATTTATGTATTGATTTTGCTCGTATATTGGTGTCACCAAAATAAAGAATCCTATAGATAATTCCGTAGAAAGGCATCAAAAAAATAAAGTGGGAAGAGAACATTTATTTCAATAAGGGAATAAATCTTACTGCTATAGTGCGATTTACCCAAACAAAAGAGAATTTCATGTAGCATTACTCCATAATCAGTGACACAAGCCTTTTATACCCTTAAGGCAGTCAATGGTTTAACTATTATTTCGAAGGAAAAGTTAGTTACACAATTGGAAAGACACAACCTTTCTAACAAAGGACACAACAATATTTTTTCTTCATTAACTTTTTAAATTTTTTTATAAGTAGGATATTTTGATTGCCTATAAGGGTATTTTGGTAATTTAACTTTTTAGTTGTAGGCTTCCTACTTTTAATATAATATAGATTAAAATATAGTATATATAAAATATACATATTTTATATATAATCAGTATTTATTTTTATATATATTTAGCAAGCAAATATAATTATTTTTATTGACCGGTTAAATGTGTAACTTGCTAAAATTTAAATATGTAACCTAAAAAGGGGACATTTGCTTAAATTAGCCGATAAGTAAGGATACCTGTATGGGCTCATTTATCGCGAGCCAAGTTACAACTTAGTGCAAACCTAGCCCAGTAGCCCATAAGCTTCATTCGGCTCCCCTCCTCTAAAACCCTAGTTTCCCTTCTTTAATTCATTTCTTTCTCTATCCCTTTGACAGAGTGAGCAGAGAGCCAAACAGAGAACGCCGAAATGGGTCGTGTTATCAGAGCACAACGTAAGGGAGCAGGCTCCGTTTTCAAATCCCACACTCACCACCGTAAGGGCCCTGCCAAATTCCGTTCGCTCGATTACGGTGAACGGAACGGTTACCTTAAAGGTGTGGTCTCAGAAATCATACATGACCCAGGTAGGGGTGCACCGTTGGCACGCGTAACATTCCGTCACCCGTTCCGTTACAAGCACCAGAAGGAGTTGTTCGTTGCTGCTGAGGGGATGTACACTGGTCAGTTTATTTACTGCGGTAAAAAAGCTAATCTAATGGTGGGTAATGTGTTGGCACTTAGATCTATCCCTGAAGGTGCTGTCGTTTGTAACGTGGAACACAAAGTTGGTGACCGTGGTGTTTTTGCTAGATGCTCTGGTGATTATGCTATTGTCATCAGTCACAACCCTGATAATGGAACTACTAGGTATCTTTCGACCTGTTTATGAATTCTTGATTGTTTTTTAGTCATTGGTTATTGAAGTTTTTATTTCTGTGTTGGATTATTGGAAAGGTTGAAGGTGATTTTTTGTTGGATCAATTAAAGGTCGAGTGAATATAGTTAAGTAATTATTGGGCTCTATAAATTTGATTGATTTAGTATTGGAATGAATTGGCTTTACTTGGAGTGGAACGGTTGCAAGGGTTTTAACAACTAGAATTTAAGCACGAAATACACTAGGATAGTTACCTGTGATGGTGTGGGATAGTAGGGTAGCAGGCACCTGGCCCGACAATGAATTTGATAAATAATTTTTGGCTTTATATGCAATTTGTGTATGGTGAAACACTTTCAGGGGTACTGGTGATACTTTTTCACCGAGCAAAACAGCTCATTAACAAGGTTTAAGAGCTTTTGAATTGGAAGCAGATATGCTTTCCTTATAGTAATTAGCTTGGCTGGTAAAGAGAATTACTGTTTCTTCATTTGCACTAATTTTCAAGCGCAAAAGCCTCTTATGTAGTGTGGCACTATTCTTTTTTTTTAAAATGTGTATGTGTGATTCTGTTAATTGAACTACTTCAACTGGAAGTTCATGTGTTTGCATTTGATGATATAGATTAACGGTTAATTTACCATCTCCAGTAACAAACTAAGTTTATCTTTTTACAGTTTCAGAGTTTATCCATTATCTTATATGATTTGTGATGTGATGGTCCCGGTGTGGTGATGGTTAGGTGTAGGAAATTCAGGTTCATGATGTTGGCGAGACTTAATTCTTCCTTCCATTCACACTAGAAGGAATAATTGCATACTTGTTGGCATAAATTTTGTTGATTTTTAATTTTTCTTTATTGGTGCCTGTTTGCTTAACACATAAAACTCAGCTTAGATTAATATGATTGCTGCATTGATAATTGATGAGTCTTTGTACATTAATGGTTTGTTGTGGAGTTTTGATTGTCATATTGTCATTACTAAGTCTCTAGAGGTGATTTTTCATTGTTACCTTTCTCGAAAAAGTCTATAGAGGTGATTTTGAAGTTTGTTTGATTATAGTTAACTCTTTTTTTCTTTTCAGGATTAAGCTTCCATCTGGAGCAAAGAAGATTGTGCCCAGTGGGTGTAGAGCCATGATTGGCCAGGTTGCTGGTGGAGGAAGAACTGAGAAACCAATGCTCAAAGCTGGAAATGCATACCACAAATACCGGGTTAAGAGGAACTGCTGGCCTAAGGTTCGTGGTGTTGCTATGAATCCTGTGGAGCATCCTCATGGTGGTGGTAACCATCAACATATTGGTCATGCCAGCACTGTCCGCCGTGATGCACCACCTGGACAGAAGGTTGGTCTTATTGCTGCAAGGAGAACTGGTCGTCTTCGTGGTCAAGCTGCTGCTACTGCTGCCAAGGCTGATAAGGCTTAAGATATTGAGTTTGTTACTTTTTTCATTGTCGTTGTATTCTGATCGGATTTGAGACCGTCTTATACTAAGTTTTGTTTGGATATTATTTAGTAAGTTTTGTTTAGGAACACCGTCGCTTGGACAAGTTTGCCATTTATAAATGTGTTTTAGCTTGGCTCTCGTTATGTTTCCCTTTTCTTCACTGATTTGATTCTTTTGAAGTTCGTTTGGTGCACCAATTCTGAAGTTGGTTCTGTTTACATGTTCTAAGTAATTTTGAGGGTTGTTCTCTTTTTCGAATTTATGTGTACTGACCGCGCATGTACTAAGCATGGAAGTCAGAATAGGGGTTGTTCAATCCAGTGTGAGACTTTGTGATGATGCTATGTTTGTGCATTTGAGTAGTATACTTGAAATGCTCTTCGTTTTGTTTAAACAGTTTCTTTCAAATTTCATAGTAACTATTTTTCATGAGGCTTAGGGTCTCGAAATGTTGTATTCACACATTTTCAGGAAGATTGACTGATTTGATGAGCCATATCCGTTGTCTTTCTTTCCTTTTCTTAAAAAAGGGTATTCTGTGAATGCTCTCTGTACGTTAAGTGCGGTATTCTGTGTGCATTCTAAAAATATAGTTTTTGGTTAGTATATAGTTTAAATGCACTAGGTGAAATGTTATATTTGGTTAGTCTTCTCTTTCTTTTTTTTGGTAACTAAAATCTTATTAATCACCAAAGTATCAAATACAAGACCACAGCTATAGCAACACGCTAAGCTATCCAGGATAAAGAAGCAACACACTAAAGCACACCTCCGAGGGACGGTTTCTTCACCCCTCAGGGAAAACGTAATCTACAAAGAGAACTTTCAACACAGAAAACTACAAAACAAACAGTACATTAGTAGTCCACTACCTTATTAGCATGCAACTCCAATAAGTGCCTTAGACCATCTCTAAACCTTGGAACTGTGCCTTTCTGTTGCAGCTGCAGGATGATCTTGTGCGAACTTAAACTCTGGAAATACAAAACCATTTTTGCTGAAGAGAGTATCAATCATATTCTTCGAAGCCTCAGGTGTCAATCGAAATCCATCCCAATGTACATGCGAAGTCCTATCAGATCATGTTAAAACTCCTCTCTCTCCACACTGCTTATGCGGATTAAAATTAAATGGACCGCTTCCAATACTACTGCAACAAACCTTAATCAACGTCTTAGTCTTGAATCCCAAGAATGCATTGATTGCGAAGAATAGCCATAAATGCCTTGTAATAATCCACATATATAATCTCAACTTAAGGGTACTTCAATCGCAACTCCTCCAACGCTTGCCACAGATGATCATTGTTACAATCAGATGACTGTTTTTGACATGATAATTCGCTAATAAATTCACTTCCATTTTTTTTTTCCGTTTCTATGTCAGGCTGTACGTCATAAAGCCTATGCTAAAGACCCATATGCCAAGGAGTTTGGCATTAAGTTTATTGACAAGTTGGCACAAGTTGAGGCTCCTATTCTGTCTCCACTTCAGGTAAGTTCGGCTCCTCACGGCTTTTTAAAAATATTGATTCTTCTCATGGTTGAGGGGAGATGATATTACTACCCTGAGTATACTATTCTTGCTTAAATTTGATTTGTGCAGTGAAAAAGTTTATTTTAGTTAGGATTTCAGTAATGAGTATGTATTTCTGCAGCTTAAGTATCATGATACGGTCGAGAAAAAGACTGTCTGCCACAAGTTGGCCAATGGAATATGATGAATAAGGTATCTAGTACTGTTGACACTGTTTAAATCTTGTCTCATCTGTTTGTTTTTCATTTATGTCCAGTTACTCGGCACCTACTGGTGTGTACCGGTAGAAAGCCCGCGTTGCATTTTCCTTTCATTATTTTGATTCAATGAAAACCTTGGAGGTGCAGGCACTGTTAGTACACACCATCCTGGCATTTTTTGTGGGACTCTTGAGTGGCTATTGTTCTTTGTTCAGCTAAGACTAACATTGTATCTTTTACTATCGGCAGAAAATGGTAAATAGAAGAACGGTTAACAATTGGATCTGCATACACTTTTTTCGAAATGTGCAAGACAGTGTTGCACATGAGTGTGCCAGATATCTGGCATGGTAAATAATAGTGGCTCTCTTTAAGGAATAAATGAAAATAAAACTTCTTATCTCTTTAGCACAAGTTAGCAATATGTGGTGGCTAATCTTTTTTTATTTCTTTACCAGGTGATCTGAAGCGAATTTGTGAGACTGAACTATGAGTTCTCGCGCAATGATGTTTGACAAAACATGTATTTAAGATGAGCAAACAGTATCTAGCCAATGTAGCGTTGAAAATAAATGTGAAGGTGGGAGGAAGAAACATTGTTCTTGATGCAATAACGAGGCGAATTCCCCTTGTTAGGGACTGTCCTACGATAAATTTGGTGCAGATGTCACTCACTCTCACCATGGGGAGGATTCTAGCCCATCCATTGCCGCAGTATAGGAAACTTAATGACAAGGCAACAACATGCCTACCAGCAAACTGAATTCTCCATAGCAAAAATTACTGGGGTAAGAACAGGAGTGACTCCAATTCAAAGCTTCTCCTAAGAGAACATACAGAGTAATCCAGCTCCAGTACATTATGCTGCTGCTGCATGATGATCTTGTACGTACTTAAACTTTGGAAATACAAAACCATTTTTGCTGAAGAGAATATCAATCATATTCTTCGAAGCCTCAGGTGTCAATCGAAATCCATCCCTAATGTATATACGAATCCCTTCTGAACACGCTACAACTCCTTTCTCTCCACACTGCTTCAGAGGATCAAAGTTAAACAGACCACTTCCAGTACTACCGCAACAAACCTTCATCAACGTCTTAGTCTTGAATCCCAATAATGCATGATTGCGAATAATAGCCATGAATGTAATAATCTGCATATATGATGTCAACT
This sequence comes from Nicotiana attenuata, assembly GCF_001879085.1. Classification (NCBI taxonomy): domain Eukaryota; kingdom Viridiplantae; phylum Streptophyta; class Magnoliopsida; order Solanales; family Solanaceae; genus Nicotiana; species Nicotiana attenuata. The sequence goes on from NW_017671109.1 coordinate 317,687, forward strand.
TTAGGGTTACTTCAATCGCAGCTCCTCCAACGCTTGCCACAAATGATCATTGTGCAATGTTGCAAACAAATTTAGTCCTTTGTGACATATAATTTTTCTGCTATTGTTGTTCTCGGGACATTATTCAAAAACCAGGCGGGCAACCCATGGGAATAATTCCAGAAACCACATAGTGTTTGGCCTATGCATCTTTGATCAGTTGTTCGATAGAACTCTTGATTGTGTCCACAACATCTGGGACAAGCTTGGACACTTCGGAAATAGATTTTGTATGCAAAAGAGAGAGTTTGTAATCATTAAAACCAGGCTGATCCATATAGATGCTAGCTTTTTGAAGAACCTTGTTCCTGTCGCAGTCATGAAAAGAGAAGCAATCATTATAGAAGAGTTTCATGAATGCTGAAATCTGCGAGTGATGAGACTGCAGAGGCGCTGGGATGCCATTCTTGATGAAGGAAAAGGGACTCATAACTGTTGCTTCAGGCGTCATGAAACTAACACCAAACTCGAACTCAATGCGTTCTTCGGTGTAATGTTGTAGAAAAGGAAAACCAAGTACAACACCTAAATGATCAGAAATAGAAGCAGAATCAGTCTCCGAAGCTGTAAATGGAACAAAAAAGGGAAGATTCTTGCTGCTCATTGGCGGAAGAAGGAGAAGGAGCGAAAAAAGAAATAGGAGATCACTAATAGCAAGATGAAGAAACAATGGTTGGTAAGGGAAGCCAGAGAAGAAACAACAATCATAAGCAGAAGGCACGGGAAAACTTAGTTTAGGTTAGTGGTAGTATTTATAGAGGTCCTCATCCTTGTAATTTAAGCAAGGTTATTGTTACCTAGTAATAATAGGAAACCCATACTTATAGAAATCAAATTATCATATTCCAATGGCATGTTTCCATATTTTCTTTATCTTTTTTTTCTTCTGCTTCAAGTTTCCTTTTTCCTATTACAGAAATTTTAGAATTGCCTTGATTAACAAGTATTATAATTTATGTATGGGTTTATATATTTTTGTTGAATGTTTCTTTTTTAAATCTGAAGCAGAATTCAAATCTATGAGACAATTTTCATATTTGTAATTTAATTTCTTCTAGTCTCATTTTATAATGATAATAGTATGATACTTGGCCGCAAACCGGGTGCATACAATAAAACGATAAATGTATTATGTCTGTCTTTTACATAAATATCGCTTGATGTGGTTGATTAATATGTCTTTGCGGTACTCGTCCAACCAACCGCAAGTAAAACTCATGGAGTATGTCACTCGGGGATCCTTATAGGAATCACAAGCTTCAAAATGGCATAACCATGTACCATAGTAGTCGATATTCCGTTGAAGCGGCAAAACAACCAAATCATAAAGTACTCGAAGCAACAAGCCATCTCCCGGTGGGTACCGTTTCACTTTTTGTGTTATAATTTCTCCGAAGAAAGTTTGTTGTATGAGTTCATCAAGCACAAGAAATGGCAGCTGATTTCCAGCATAAAGTATTAATTTTAGGAAAAGCTTCTCCAACCTCTGTGTCTCACTTTAAACACATTGCCCGGGAAGTAACTTAGTTCATTTGCCGGTGCACCTAGGTGATCCAAGATCGCTATCAGGAAAAAGCAAGCACCTGTGACTAGACATTGCATGTTTTTATTCACCTCGTGAGCCCACTAAAATTAATAGTCTAAAGCCAAATTTTAATAAGAAGCTTTAGAATCCATATTATTTTTTCGTACTTATAGTTTATAGTATAATATTCTTAAATGACATAAGACCTTTAACTTTGCATAGGAATACTACTATTTATATTAGTAAGGGGTATTTTAAATAAACAAGATGTACGGCATATATTTACAATATATTTCTTTTGATATTATTGTAAGAAATTGTATTTACTAATATGAAAACTTAAGTAATTTAATTTAAAGTTCTAAAATATTTATTGTTAATGTTACAAAATGAATATAGACTACTTTTAGTGCTATATACATAGTCTAGGAAACGGGACATTGAGATTATTGGGGAAGAGAAAGATGAGGAAAGAGAGAAGGGAAAAAGTAGTGCATCGGTGAGGTGGTGGTGGTCAAGGTGGAGGGGGTGGCGGGTGGCGTGCATGTTATTGTAAAGGAGAACAAAAGTAAGGATTGAAATATTAGTTTAATATTTATCTTTTCTTTTTATGTCTATTTATGTTTTCTGATTATATTTTTGTTTTGAAGAAAATTATCAGTTGACGTTCTTAGTGCATGTGTATGTCACGCATTTTGTCCAACTAAGCCACACTAATGACACATAAGCTTAGTAAATGTCCGGGGTGTTTAAAACTGCTGTGTTAATCAAGTTGAGGTATTTGATTGACACTTCGTGAAGTAATTAAGGGGTTGGGATGACAAAATTGAACAAGTAAAAGTGTCTACTAGGCTATTCAGCCTATTCTAAGTGAAATAAATACTTGTATTACTAAAAATAGAGGAAAGACTTGTACAAACTAACGTAATTCCTTGGTTTGAGTTTATTAATCTCCTAAATTATTGAATACTTTTGTTTAGAAAATTCATAGTATCTTCATGCAAACACTAAAAAAACTTGTTTAGCAAATCGTATGAAGACATATTATTAAATCAAATCATAAATATAAAATTGAGCTAAACATTTAAAATATAACTTCTTCTTTTTTAAAAAAAAAATGGATGAGCTAATTAAGAATTTGTAGCAATAAAAATTATTTCCTTATTATGAAATATGTGAAGCAACTAAAATTTTGATTACCAAGCCTTTTCTTATTTGAAATATGTAGGAACACCTGATATTTAACACTTTAAGGTCAAGTAGGATTTTAGCTTCTTTAAATTATTTTTCTATTTCAATTATGTAACATAATTATAATTCCTTCAAAGCCAAAGAAAATACGCTCCTTCTTGCCGAAAAATCATTAGAAATTTAAACATTCTCCTAATTACCTTCAAACACAGGTCACAATTGAAGCATACAATTTTTTATAGCAGTTCAGCAACAAAGATAACCAGTTAATACTTAATATGAGCTTCACATTTCATGACAAAACAAATATTGTACCAGAGAGGCACATGAGATTGTTATCCATTTAACTAAATAAGTTTAACGTCATATTTTTTTTAGAAATTTATACTTTTTATTTAATTGTTAATTTACATCTCAACCATATTTTAGTATAATATTTATATAATTTTTAAAAAAAATTTGTATTCATTAATATAGATAGCACGTGCAACGTCGGTACCTAATGACTAGTAATTGTAAATATGTAAAAAGCTTATAATGAAATAAATAAATAAATAATAGTAGTCTAATTTTTTTATTTTATGGTGGGAGTAAAAGAAAATAAATTTCAGAATTAGAATATTAGTAGGACATGTACACGCAGAGATAGGTGCAACAAGTTTCGGCCAGGGGCGGAAGGGGATTCACCCTTCGTCGAAAAATTACACTATATACATAAGGCAAAATCTATTTTTTAATTCTATATATTATGTTTTGAATCCTCTTAAAATAGCCCAAAAACATAGCTTAGTGGTCAAGAAGGTTCAAAATCTCTGTAAGGTTATTGGTTCAATTCCCACTAACTTTAATTATTTTTAACTTTTCTCTTTTGAACCCCTTAGCACAAAAAAACTCACACCTAGCAGCTCAGCAGTTAATAGTATATGTTCTCCCCTTGATTCTTTGTCTTCTTTTACTGTCCATCGAGTTTCGAACCATTCGCTATTGACCCTAGGAATTTCTTGGTTATCAAGAAAAAAGAAAGTACATATTTAAATATGTACAGAAAGGACTTTGAATTCTCTCCTAGCATTGTAGGTAATTTACGAAGTCCATGAAAGAATTTCTATCATCTACTAAAGTCAACTTAGACATGGAATTCAACATTTGAAAACATCTAGATATTAAACTGTTGGGATAAAATAGCCCAATACACTTTTAACATGGTGTAATATTGTCCGTTAAGTCCACACGATTTTCCTCAAAACTTCTCATACCATTAAAAGATTCCTACACCTTTTATGTAGGCTCCTAATTTTTTCAGCTATCAATATGGGACTTTGTTCGCATACCCAACAACCCCCTCGAACTAACTTCCACGTGGCTCACTACCACGATTCACGGGTCAACCCCTCGAACTAAGTTCCATGTGGCCCATTGCCACAATCCACGGGTCAATTTTCGAGATTCATAGTGTGCCACCCACATTGTTAGAGTATTATGGCAACCGAAGCCCGTAACTAGCTTCTTCTTGTCTGCGTGCCGCCTTGCACCATCGCTTTGCCATTTCCATACTCGTCCCGCCAAACCTGGGCTCTGATACCAGATGTTGGGCTAAAACAGTCCAAAGATACTCTTAACATGGTGTGATATTTTCCGCTTTGGGCCAAGCACGGACGATTTTTCCCAAAAGGCCTCACACTATTAAGAGATCCCTACACCTTATATGTAGACTCGCAATCTTTTCAGCTTCCAATGTTGGACTTTGGTCGCACACCCAACAATCTCCCCCTCGAACTAAGTTCCATGTGGCTATTGCCACGATCCACGAGTCAATTTCTGATATTCATTGTGTATCACCTACATTGTTAGAGTATTATGGCAATCGAAGCCCGCAACTAGCTTCTTCTTATGTGCGCGCCAGCCTGCACCATTACTTGCCATCTCTATACTCATCCAGTTGAACCGGGGCTCTTATACCGAATGTTGGGCTAAAACGACTCAAAGATACTCTTAACGTGGTGTAATATTGTCCGCTTTGGGCAAAGCCTGTACGGTTTTTCCCAAAAGGCCTCACACCATTAAGAGATCCCTACACCTTATATGTAGGCTCCAAATTTTTTCAGCTACTAATATGGGACTTTGTTCGTACATCCAATATCTCCCCCTCTAATTAAGTTCCACGTGGCTCACTACCATGATTCACGGGTCTCTCCCTCGAACTAAGTTTCATGTGGCCCATTGCCATGATCCACCGGTCAATTTTCGAGATTCACAGTGTGCCACCCACATTGTTAAACTATTATTGCAACCAAAGCTTGCAACTAGCTTCTTCTTGTGTGCATGCCACCCCACACCATCACTTTGGCATTTTCATACTCGTCCCGCCAAACCTGGGCTCTAATACCAGATGTTGGGCTAAAACAGTCCAAAGATACTCTTAACATGGTGTGATATTTTCCGCTTTGGGCAAAGCCCGCACGATTTTTCCCAAAAAGCCTCACACTATTAAGAGATCCCTACACTTATATGTAGACTCCCAATCTTTTCAGTTTCCAACGTGGGACTTTGGTCGCACACCCAACAATCTCCCCCTCGAACTAAATTCCATGTGGCCATTGTCACAATCCACGAGTCAATTTCTGATATCCATTATGTATCACCTACATTGTTAGAGTATTATGGCAATCGAAGCCCGCAACTAGCTTCTCCTTGTGTGCGCGCCAACCCACACCATTACTTGCCATCTCTATACTCGTCCAGTCGAACCTGGGCTCTGATACCGGTTGTTGGGCTAAAACAACCCAAAGATACTCTTAACGTGGTGTGATATTGTCCGCTTTGGGCCAAACCCGTACGATTTTTTCCAAAAGGCCTCACACCATTAAGAGATCCCTACACCTTATATGTAGGCTCCAAATCTTTTCAGCTACTAATATGAGACTTTGTTCGTACATCCAATAATATCCCCCTCTAATTAAGTTCCACGTGATTCACTACCATGATTCACGGGTCTTTCCCTCGAACTAAGTTTCATGTGGCCCATTGCCACGATCCACCGATCAATTTTCGAGATTCACAGTGTGCCACCCACATTGTTAGAGTATTATGGCAACCAAAGCTCGCAACTAGCTTCTTCTTGTGTGCGTGCTGCCCCGCACCATCACTTTTCCATTTCCATACTCGTCCCGCCAAACTTGGGTTCTGATACCAGATGTTGGGTGCTAAACGACCCAAAGATACTCTTAATATGGTGTGATATTGTTCGCTTTGGGCCAAGCCCGTACGATTTTTCCTAAAATGGTTCACACCATTAAGAGATATCTCCCTACCCCTTATATGTAGACTCCCTATCAATTTGATGATAAATAGAGTTAACGTACAATTACTTAATACAATTGTGGGCTAGTTTAATTATTAGCAAATCTGTAATCATAGCTCTTACTCTTTTTCAATATCATTAGAGGTGAAAGGTGGGAGTAATTTTATCTAATAAATAAGGTTCAGATTTGTAATACTAATAACTTTTGGTTACTGTTGAGATACGGATTTTCATGCCAAAGATAAGAAAACATAAGAAATACCGCCTATTCAAGTGTTGCATCTTCTTGTACAATGTCCAGTTCATACAGATCAGACAAAGTCGTATCAAATAATGGAGAATACTCCTTGGCAGATTCCAAGTACATTTCTTCAAACTTCAATATTACTTCAATCTCTTCGTCAATGCTTGGCAAGTAATATTTCAGAAGCTTTTTTCATTTTTTTTTATTGTGGAAGTGACATTCTTGGCCAATTTACTAGGTGAGCCATGTGGAGTACTATTCAATGCCAATTTCATCACTGAATAAAATAAAGCACCACAACAGATGTCATATTGTATGACAACCGCAATGCATTAATTTCTAAAGTTACGTGGTCTTCTGTTACATCTTCGTCTACAGCCCTTCGAAAGGTTGCTTCAACTTCTCGCTCAAAAATTACGAAGCCAGCTCTAGTGTCTTCACTAAAATCATTAGTGATAGAGTCAGGTTCTAATTCTCCAGAAGGTGGAAGAAAAGCATCATCTTCATTTAGTATATCCGCATTATCATTAGTGATATGCATACTTCCAACAAATCTATCCACAAGAATTGGTGCAACAGAATGTCTCCATTCTTCTTCTCTAGCTGGCCATATGAACCCAACTCCACTCAGGGCCGGCTCAATGAATTGGGTGGCCTAAAGCCAACCTATAATAAAAGGCCCGTAAGCTTATTTCATAAAATCCGTATACCAATAACTAATGAGCCACAAAAAACTTACTTTATGATTGATAGACCAATCAAACAAAATAAAATAATAATAACTAATTCAGAAGAGCTAAAATTAGAAAGGAAAATGGTCAGAAACAAAAAAATGAAATTGTTTTGCCTAGAGAAGAAAAAATTAGAGTTGAAGATGAAAAATATACTAAATAATGAACAACAATAACAATACCAAATTCAGTATAATTTTACAAGTGGATTTAGGGAGGGTAGACTGTACGCAGACCTTTCCCCTACCTAGAAGGTAGAGAAGTTATTTTTCGATAGATCCCCGGCTCAAGAAAAGATGAAAAGAAATCAGTAGCAACAAGCAATAACAACAACAAGATAATAAGAAAACGAAACGAAGGGAAAAAGTCTCGTACTAAATAATGAAATAGAAATAAATTTTCCATAATCTACTCGCTCAGTAGAATAGTTTCAACCAGATTCAAAAAAGTAAAAAATATATATTTTGTGACCTTAAATGGTAATTTATAAATTACTCCATATTATATATAATGTGTCTTTGTGGTTACCAGGCTCAGATTTTGGTTCCAGAAGTTGGAATAGGTCTGTTGTGTCATTCGTGATTTTTGTGCAAAATTGGAGGTCAATCGGAGTTGATTTGCTGTTTTTCGACATTGGTTTTAGAAGTTGGAAGTTCAATAGTTCACTAGACTTGAATTGGGGTGTACTTTGTGTTTTTGATGTTGTTTGATGTGATTTGAGGGTTCGACTAAGTTTGTATGCTGTTTTAGGATGTGTTAATATATTTGGATGGGGTCTCGTGTGCCTTAGGTGAGTTTTGGGTTGATTGCGGATTGAGTTAGGCCTTGTAAAGCTGCAGAAATCTGGTGTCTGGTTTCCTTATACGCATTCGCTAGAGAGGTCTCGCATTCGCGAAGTGTATCTGGGTGGCAGGTGAAGTTTGTTCTTCGCGTTCGCGAAGAAGACCAATTGTTCACGAAGATATATGGAGTTTGTTCATCGCGATCATGAGAGGGGGCTCGCGTTCTCGCAGAAGGATGAGGCAAGTGGGGCACTAGGCTTGTAAGCCTTCGCGTTGGCGGGAGATGGTTCGCGATCGCGTAGGCATGGGTTGCCATCACGTTCGCGTGGGAGTTCTCGCGTTCCCTTAAGAGGATTTTGGCTGTTGAGTTTTTGTGCTTCACGGACGCGAGGCACTTTTAGCGTTTGTGAAAAAAGACATCTGGGCAGCAGTTATTTAATTTCAAAATCGAGGATTTTGACCCATTTTTCATATTTTGAGCTAGAGACCTCGATTTTGGGCGATTCTTGAAGGGATTTTCAAGGAGCTGATTGGGGCAAGTGATTCTAACTCGGATTTGGTTAATATACATAAATCTATTATTGGTTTTACCATTTAATTAGTGTTTTGGGTTAGAAAAAATGTAGAAACTTCATAAACTATATTTTGAGGTTTTGAAAGGTGATTTGAGGTCGCATTTGGATGATTTTGGTATAGTTGGATTTGTTATTGAATGGGTGTTCGGATTTTGTAAATTCTGTTGGATTCCGAGATGTGGGTCTGGATTGACTTTCTGGGTTGACTTTTTGACTTTGGCATAAAGAACATAGCTTTATTGTATGGAATCAATTCCTATAGCTTGTATTGGTTGTATCAAGTTGTTTGTGGCTAGATTCGAGTCATTCTGAGGCCGATTCGCGAGGCCAGGGCTTATTAAAGTAGGGATTTGCGCGGTTTGAGGTAAGTAACACTTTTAAACTTGGTACTGAGGGTATGAATGCCTGAACTCCGTGTTATGTAATTGGTGTTGAGGTGACACAAATGCTAGGTGATCGGCATGTGGCCGTGCACTGTGGTAACTGTGACTTGATTGATTCTGTGGTACTTTGTAGTTATCAAATCTTTTTGTTATTCATGTAATATCCATATGTGTTAGAGAAATTGAGCTGTGATCCATATTAAGAATCATGTTTAGGCTATATGCTGGTACTGTTGGGACCCACCGATGTTATATTTGCTGTTGAGTTATTTGCTTAGATTGCAAATATGTACTCAATCACATTCACCATTTGAATATCATATCTTAGTCTCTATTATCATTTATTATTTCTTCATGTATCATTGTTTGGGCTGATTGGCATGAGATTTGTAAGCCCGAGAGACTGGAGAGATTGATGACTGAGTTCAGGCCGAGGGCCTGATTGTGAGTGATATTTATGGGATCGGGCTGCATGCCGCAACATGATTTATTGATTCATGATAGGATCGGGCTGCATGCCGCAGCATGCCATTTTGGCTTATATTGGCGCTTGGGCAGGATCTGCCCCTCCGGGTTCTGACATACCAGTAGCAAGCTCAGGTACCATTGAGTGCTGAGTGCGAGTGCCGAGTGATTGAGAGTGTTGAGCGATTGAGAGAGTGCTGAGCGATTGGGAGTGCTGAGTGATGTTGAATACACCCGAGAGCATGAGTATATGAGTTTATCACTGTATTGCATAACATGTAACATGCAAATTTAACATGTAAACATAGAGATGTAATAGTCCCCATGCTAGCTATACTTGGCATATTTTATCAATATAGAGCCTAAACTGTTACATTTCTGTATTGTGTATAATTGATTATGAGATTTCTCTTAGTTATTACTATCATTTTCCTGTCATATCTGTACTGTTATTATCTGGATTTGGGCGGTACCTATCTGTGCTCGTCCCTGCTTTCAGCCCAAGGTTAGTCTAGTTACTTATTGAGTACATTGGGTTGATTGTACTCATACTACACTCTGCACTTCGTGTGCAGATCCAGGTACATCTGGACCCGATGGTTGCTAGACTTGGAGCATTACTTGCTTGGAGACTTTTGAGGTTGCTGCTTTGGTGTTCGCAGACCTTAACTCTCTTTCTTTTCATTTTGTTTAGCCATGTTCTATCTTTCTAGAGAGTTGTATTAAAAGTTTTGACTGTCTTGATATTTAGTAGCTCATGTACTCGGTGACCCCCGGATTTTTGAGATTTTGTATTTGAGTCTCAGTTATTCTTATCGGTCATTTATGAGATCTTTCACTGCTAAACTTATTACGTTATGTTTTCAAGTTAAAATGCGTAGTTATTAGTGATTGTCGGCTTGCCTAGCATTGTGATAGGCGCCATTACGACATGTGAGATTTAGGTCATGACAAGTTTTTATCAAAGCGTAGGTTACATAGGTCTCACGAGTCATAAGCAGGTTTAGTAGAGTCTTGTGGATCGGTACATAAATGTCTGTACTTATTTTCAAGAGGGTACCGAACCATTAGGAAACTTCACTTTCTTGTATTCTTGTCGTATGAATTTGTTGATACCAGAAACTAAACTTCTATTATTCTATTCTCTCACAACATGGTGAGGGCACGTGCTACCAGATCGGGCAGACGGCCACCAGTATCAGTAGCTAGGGCCGCGAGAGGCCGGGGCCATGGTAGAGGCTGAGGTGTAGCTCGTACAACAGATAGAGCAGCACTTGTGGAGCCACCAGTTGCTCCAGCTTAGGAGCAGATATCAGATGTGGTTGAGTCGGTAGGACCAATTCAGGCACTAGCTCTCCATTGTGATTCCAGGGCTTCAGGAGACTTTGGCCCAGATATTGACTGTATGCACTAGCCTTGCTCAGGAAGTTTTAGTTCAGGCTGCACCAGCCACTTCTCAGGCCGGGGGAGGTGCTCAGACTCCCGCCGTCCATACTCCAAAGTAGGTGGTTCAGGGACTTCAGACATCAGGGTCACTACCAACCCAGTTGGTTGTAGTTGCTCAGGTGCATGTGGGTCCACCTATGAGTGCCAAGGCACAAAAGGCTAGAGCGTTTAGGAGGCTCAGGCCTCCAACATTTAGTGGGGCTGAGTCAGAGGATGCTCAAGACTTCTTAGACAGGTGCGAGCAGATTCTTCGCACGGCGTATTCTGGAAACTAGTTGAGTCTCATTTACTACTTTTAAGCTGTTGGGGGCAGCCTTTAGATGGTGGGAGGCCTATGAGTTGAGCAGGCAAGTTGGCGCTGTACCACTTACATGGCATGAGTTCTCAGTTCTCTTCTTAGAGAAGTTTGTTCCACAGACCCACAGGGCAAAGTTGCGTAGGCAGTTTGAGCAGCTACGCCAGGAGGGTATGTCAGCGACCTAGTATGAGATGAGATTTTCAGAGTTGGCTCGTCAAGCAATCTGGTTGGTTCCTATAGAGAGGGAGAGGATTAGGAGGTTCATTGATGGCCTCAACTATGGACTGCGTTTCGTCATGACTCGGGAGATTGCATCAGGTGCTATGTTCGAGGAGGTGGTTGATATTGCTAGGCGGCTAGAGCAGGTCAGTAGTCAGGAGCGTAAGGAGAGGGAGGCCAAGAAGCCTCGTGGTTCGGGTGGTTTCAATGGTGTTTCTTCTGGAGGGCAATCCCACTGCAGCAGAGGCAGTTCTTATAGGACCGCTTAGATGGCTCGTCCGGTGTGTCAGCTAGATATGGTTCATATAGTGCTCGTCTAGGTCAGTCATCTCTTAGTGCCTCCCAGCTCAAAGTTCATCTCGTGCTCCATCAGTTCAAGGGTCATCTGTACCAGGTTCTTCTAGCAGCTATTTTGGTTCTCGGGGTCCGATTTAGTCTCCACCACCATTGGCGGATCGGAGTTACTTCGAGTACGGGGAGATTTGACATGTGTGGAGTCAATTTCTACGTTGTTATGGAGGTCCAGTTCAGCAGAAGGGCCAGGTTATGACTCCCGCACCAGTTACTTCACCACCCGCTCAGCCAGTTCGGGATGGGGCTTAGGCAGCTAGAGGTCACCCTAGAGGGGGAGGCCAATCAGCAGTGAGGCTCGACGCTATGCTTTCCCTGCTAGGCCAGAGGTTGTTGCTTCACACGCAGTGATCACATGTATTGTCTCAGTTTTCCACAGGGGTGCTTCCATATTATTTGACCCTGGTTCTACTTATTCATATGTATCATCGTATTTTGCTCGTTATTTGAATATGCCTGTGAGTCCTTAGTTTTATCCGTTCATGTATCTACGCCGTTAGGCAATTCTATTATTATGGACCATGTGTATCGGTTGTGTCTGGTGACCTTTGGGGGATTGGAGACGAGAGTTAATCTCTTATTGCTTAGTATGGTTGATTTTGACGTGATTTTGGGCATGGATTGGTTGTCCTCATGTAATGCTATTCTGGATTGTCACGCTAAGACCGTGACATTGGCAATATCGGGGTTACCTAGGATCGAGTGGAGAGGTTCTCTAGACTATGTTCCTAGTAGGGTGATCTCATACCTGAAGGCCCAACAAATGGTTGGGAAGGGGTGTTTGTCATATTTGGCTTTTGTGAGGAATGTTGGTGCTGATACTCCTACCATTGATTCTATTCCAGTAGTACAAGCCTTTTCGGATGTGTTTCCTGTAGACCTGCCGGGCATGCCACCCGACATGGACATTGATTTTGGTATTGACTTGGTGCCGGGAACTCAGCCCATTTCTATCCCTCCGTATCGTATGGCACCAGTAGAGTTGAAGGAATTGAAAGAGCAGCTTCATGAGCTTCTTGATAAGGAGTTCATTAGGCCTAGTGTATTGCCTTGGGGTACATCGGTTGTGTTTGTGAAGAAGAAGGATGGTACTATGTTGATGTGCATCGACTATAGGCAGTTGAACAAAGTTACAATTAAGAATAAGTATCCTTTAAGGCGCATTGATGACTTATTTGACCAGCTTCACGGAGGTATAGTGTTCTCTAAGATTGATTTGAGGTCTAGGTATCACCAATTGAAGATTTAGGACTCTGATATTTTGAAGATGACATTCAGGACCCTATGGTCACTATGAGTTCTTTGTGATGTCTTTTAGGCTGACCAATGCCTAGGAGCATTCATGCATCTGCTGAACAATGTATTCCCTTCATATCTTGATTCGTTTTTCATAGTATTTATTGATGATATTCTGGTGTACTCACATAGCAGGAGGAGCATGCACAACATATGGGGATTGTACTACAGATGTTGAGGGAGGAGAAGCTTTATGCTAAGTTCTCCAAGTGTGTGTTTTGGCTCAGTCCGGTGGCGTTCTTGGGGCACATGGTGTCCGGCGAGGGTATCAAGGTGGATCCAAAGAAGATTGAGGCGGTTCAGAGTTGGCTCAAACTGTTTTCAACTACTGAGATTCGAAGTTTTCTCAGTGTGGCTAGATATTATCGTCGCTTCGTGGAGGGTTTTCTCGTCCATTGCAGCGCCTTTGACCAGGTTGATCCAAAAGGGTGCTCCATTCAGGTGGACTAATGAGTGTGAGGAGAGTTTCAAAAGCTCAAGACTGCCTTGACTAAAGCTCCAATTCTAGTTTTGCCTTCAACATCGAGTTCTTATACAGTGTATTATGATGCTTCTCAGATTGGTATTGGGTGTCTTGATGCAGAATGATAGAGTGATTGTCTATGCTTCACGCTAGTTGAAGCCTCATGAGAAGAACTACCCCGTTCATGATTTAGAGTTGGCAGCCATCGTTCATGCATTGAATATTTGGAGGCATTATCTCTTTGGCGTGCCTTGTGAGGTATTTACAGATCATCGGAGTCATCAACACTTGTTCAAGAAAAAAGATCTAAATTTGAGGTAGCGAAGATGGTTGGAGCTGTTAAATGACTATGATATTACCATTTTGTATCATCTCGAGAAGGCCAATATGATGACCGATGCCTTGAGTAGAAAGGCAGTGAGTATGGCCTTGCATATATTCCTGTTGGAGAGAGACTACTTGCATCAGATGTTCAGGACTTGGCCAATCAGTTCGTGAGGTTAGATCTCTCGGAGCCTAGTAGGGTTCTAGCTTGCGGGGTATCTCGGTCTTCTTTATATGATCGCATCAGAGAGCCTTAGTATGACGACCCCCATTTGCTTGTCCTTAAGGATACGACACGGTGATGCCAATGAGGTTTCTATTGGAGATGATGGGGTGTTGCGGATGTAGGGTCAGATTTGTATGCCCAATGTAGATAGGTTACGTTAGTTGATTCTTGAGGAGGCCCACAGTTTGCGGTATTCCATTCATCCGGGTGCCGCAAAGATGTATCAGGACTTGAGGCAACACTATTGGCGGAGGAGAATGAAGAAAAATATAGTAGAGTTTGTAGCTCGGTGCATGAGTTGTCAGCAAGTGAAGTACGAGCATCAGAGGCCGGACGGTTTGCTTTAGAGGCTTGAGATTCCTGAGTGGAAATGAGAGCGTATCACCATGGACTTTGTAGTTGGGCTCCCACGGACTTTGAAGAAATTTGATGCTATTTGGGTGATTGTAGATCGGGTGACTAAGTCAGCATATTTTATTCCAGTTGGGACTACCTATTCTTCGGAGAAGTTGGCTGGGATCTATATCCGCGAGATTGATCGCCTTCACGGTGTACCGGTGTCCATTATTTCAGATCGGGGCACGCAGTTCACATCGCAGTTTTGGAGAGAAGTGCAACGAGAGTTAGGCACACGGGTTGAGTTGAGTACAACATTCGATCCTCAGACGGATGGACAGTTTGAGCGCACCATTCAGATATTGGAGGATATGCTACGCGCGTGTGTCATGGATTTAGGGGGTTCTTGGGATTAGTTTCTACCGCTTTCAAAGTTTTCCTATAACAACAACTACCAATCAAGTATTCAAATGGCTCCATATAAGGCTTTGTATGGGAGGCAGTGTCGGTCTTCGATTAGTTGGTTTGAGCCATGTGAGGCTAGGCTATTGGGTATTGACTTGGTTCAGGATGCTTTGGAAAAGGTTAAGTTGATCCAGGATTGGCTTCGCACGGCATAGTCTAGACAGAAGAGTTACGCCGATTGGAAGGTTCGCGATGTTGCCTACATGGTGGGGGAGAAGTTATTACTCAGAGTTTCTCCCATGAAGGGTGTTATGAGGTTCGGGAAGAAGGGAAAGTTGAGCCCTCGGCATATTGGCCCTTTTGAGGTGCTTGAGAGGATTAGAGAGGTGGTTTACAAGCTTGCACTGCCACCTAGTCTATCTAGTGTTTCATGTTTCCATGCTCCGGAAGTATTTCGGTGACCTGTCTCATGTTTTGGAATTCAGCGCGGTTCTGTTAGATGGGGATTTAACTTATGATATGGAGCCGGTGGCCATTTTGTATCAGCAGGTTCGAAAGTTGAGGTCAAAGAATATAACTTTAGTGAAGGTACAGTGGAGAGGTCAGCTAGTCGAGGAGGCTACTTGGGACACCGAGAAGGAGATACGGAGAAGCTATCCACACCTATTTTAGACTCCAGGTATGATTCTAGACCCGTTCAAGGACGAACGTTTGTTTAAGAGGGGGAGAATGTAACGACACGATTAGTCGTTTTGAGTATCGTAGCCATGTTCCCCTATTTATTGCTTATTTTATGTTTGTTTATTGTTATGTGACATAACAGGGTGGTTGGTTTGGTTCTGGAGATGTTTCACAATGATTTGGGACACTTAGTCCCAAGGTTGGAAGCCTAAGTTGGAAGAGTTGACCGGATGTTGACTTATGCATAAATGAGTCCAGAATGGAGTTTTGATGGTTCTGATAGCTTTGTATGGTGATTTTGGACTTAGGAATGTGTCCGGATATTGATTTGGAGGTCCGTAGGTGATTTTGGCTTGAATTGGCGAAGTTGGAAAACTTAATGTTTGGAGAGTTGAGAAGTTTGACCGAGAGTTGACTTTATGGTTACCGGGCTCGGATTTTGGTTCCGGAAGTTGGAATAGGTCTGTTGTGTCATTTGTGACTTGTGTGCAAAATTTGAGGTCAATCGGAGTTGATTTGGTGTGTTTCCGTATTGGTTTTAGAAGTTGGAAGTTTAATAGTTCATTAGGCTTGAATTGGGGTGAGATTAATGTTTTCGATGTTGTTTGATGTGATTTAAGGGTTCGACTAGGTTCGAATGATGTTTTAGGATGTGTTGGTATGTTTGGATGGGGTCCCCGGGCCTCGGGTGAGTTTCGGGTTGATTGCGGATTGAGTTTGGCCTTGTAGAGCTGCAGAATTTCTGGTTCTAGTTTCCTTATACACGTTCGCGAGAGAGGTCTCGCGTTCGCTAAGTGTATCTGGGTGGAAGGTGAAGTTTTTTCTTCGCGTTCATGAAGAAGGCCATGCATTCGTGAAGGTACAGGGAGTTTGTTCATCGCGATCACGAGAGGGGGCTCGCGTTCGCGTAGAAGGATGAGGCAGGTGGGGCACCAGACTTGTATGCCTTCGCGTTCACGGGAGACGGTTCGTGACTGCATAGGCATGGATCATTGGCCATCGCATTCGCGGGGAAATTCTCGCGTTTGCGTACGAGGACTTTGGGTAGTTGAGCTTTTGTGCTTCGCGAATGCGAGGCACTTCCCGCATACGCGAAGAAGGACATCTGGCTAGCAGTTATTTAATTTCAAAATCGAGGGTTTTGATCCATTTTTCATATTTTGAGCTAGAGACTCGGTTTTGGACGATTTGTGAAGCGATTTTCAGGGAGTTGAGTGGGGCAAGTGATTCTAACTCGAATTTGGTTAATATACATGAAGCTATCATTTTTTTTACCATTTAATTAGTGTTTTGGGTTGGAAAAATTGGGGAAAATTGTAAAAACTTCATAAACTATATTTTGAGGATTTGAAAGGCGATTTGAGGTCGGAATTGGATGATTTTTGTATGGTTGGACTCGTTATTGAATGTGTGTTCGGATTTTGTAAATTTTGTCGGATTCCGAGACGTGGGCCTGGGGTTGAATTTTTGACTTTGGTCAAAGAACTTAGCTTTATCATATGGAATCAATTCCTATAGCTTGTATTGATTGTATTAAGTTGTTTGTTGCTAGATTTGAGTCATTCAGAGGCTGATTCGCTAGGCAAGGGCTTGTTGGGGTAGGGATTTGCGTGGTTTGAGGTAAGTGACAGTTCTAAACTTGGTACAGAGGGTATGAATCCCTGAACTCCGTGTTATGTAGTTGGTGTTTAGGTGATGCACATGCTAGGTGACGGGCGTGCACCGTGGTAATTGTGACTCAGTTGATTCCGTGGTACTGTGTAGCTATCAAATCTTGTTGTTATTTATGTAATCTCCATGTGTTAGAGAAATTGAGCTGCGATCCATGTTAGAAATCATGTCTAGGCTATATGCTGGTATTGTTGGGACCCACCGAGGTTGTTTCTGCTATTGAGTTATTTCCTTAAATTGATATTATGTACTCAGTCACATTCATCATTTGCATATCATATCTCAGTGTCTGTTATCATTTATTGTTACATCATGTATCATTATTTTGTGGCATGAGATTATTGAGCTCGAGAGACTGGAGAGATTGATGAGTGAGCTGAGGCTGAGGGCCTGATTGTGAGTGATATTTATGGAATCGAGCTGCTTGCCGCAGTAGGCTTTATTGATTCATGATGGGATCGGGCTGCAGGCTGCAGCATGCCATGTTGGCTTATATTAGCGCTTGGGCAGGGTTCATCCCGCTGGAGTTTGGCATACCAGCAGTGAGCACAGGTACCGTTGAGTGCTAAGTGCGAGTGCCTAGTGATTGAGAGTGCTGAGCGATTGAGAGTGTTGAGCGATTGAGTGTGTTGAGTGAGGTTGAATACTCCGAGAGCATGAGTATAAGAGTTTATCACTGTGTTGCATTACAGGTGACATGCATATTTGACATGTAGGCATAGAGATGTAATATTCCTCATGCTAGCTATACTTGGCATATTTTATCAGTATTGAGCCAAAACTGTTGAACTTGAAAGCATGTCTACATTTCTGTACCGTGTACAACTGATTATGAGATTTCTCTTCGTTATTACTGTCATTTTCTCGTCATATCTATATTGTTATTATCTAGATTTGGACGGTACGTATCTGAGCTTGTCACTGCTTTCAACCCAAGCTTAGTTCGGTTACTTATTGAGTAACAAAGAAATTCCACGATCGAACTACCAAAAGAAAATAGAATGGACTAGAAATCGGAGCTCTAAATGATTCATTTTGGACACACACACACACACACACACACACACACACACACACACACACACATATATATATATATATATATATATATATATATATATATATATATATATATATATATATATATATTGTTTAGATTTCGATAGCAAGAAAGACTGTTTGAATATTTGAATCCAAGGCACTTGATTCCTTTTTTTTATTAAGATTAAGATAAAAGTGATCAATATTTCTTTATGCTTGTTACATTGGCTCGGTTGTACTCATACTACACCCTACACTTCATGTGCAGATATAGGTACGTCTGGACCCGGTGGTTGCTAGAATTGGAGCATTACCTGCTTGGATACTTTTGAGGTAGCTGCTTTGGCGTTCGCAGACCTCGACTCTCCTTCTTTTCAGTTTATTTAGCACTGTTCTACCTTTCTAGACAGTTGCATTAAAATTTTTGACTGTTTTGATATTTAGCAACTCATGTACTTGGTGACACCCGAATTTTGGGGATTTTGTATTTGAGTCGCAGTTATTTTTATCGGTTATTTGTGAGATCTTTCACTGTTAAACTTATTACGTTATGTTTCAAGTTAAAATGCATAGTTATTAGTGATTATCGGGTTTCCTAGTACTGTAATAGGCGCCATCACGACATGTGAGATTTGGGTCGTGACATTCAGTAATCCCGCTACTATGGTACGGATATTCCAGTTCATCATGGCTATCTTGCTTTATAGGTTGCTGAAGCAAAGATACCTTGGAGTAAGCAGGAACAAGGAAATTATTCCCAACCACAACCTTAAAAGACAAGATGACACCAGGGTCTAAAGCTGCTCTGGACTTCATTGTCACACCAGCACAAATTATTGAGTGCTTCAATTTGCAACCATCTTCAATCGTGACGATATGCCATATATAGCAACCTTCTATAGTGATATTTGACCCAATTGAGCAGCCTTCCCCAACAAGTGAATTAGAAATCTCTGTGTTGTCTGTTCCAATTACAGTAAAGGGACCAATTTTCACTGAACGGGATTGCTTAATTTCAGGCGCTCGATTGGTGAAGGATCTAAACGACCTCGGGAAGAAACAAAAGAAAGTACACTTAACCAGGAGGATCCAAGACGTAGTAAACGTTAAAGAACGTCTACTTCTTTTGGACCAGATTTTGTGACTTTCTTATTGGAAAATGAGCCTCAAACATTTAAAGAAGCTATGTCTTCTTCGGAATCATTGTTATGGAAAGAGGCAGTCAATAGTGAAATAGAATCCATACTGAACAACCATACATGGGAATTGGTTGATCTTCCTCCTGGAAATAAACTGTTGGGTCTAAATGGATCTTTAAGAGGAAAATGAAAGATGATAGCACTATTGACAAGTATAAGGCAAGACTTGTGGTCAAAGGGTATAGACAACGAGAAGGTCTTGACTATTTTGATACATACTCTCGAGTTACAAGAATTACATCCATACGAACGTTAGTAGCGTTAGCTGCAGTTTATGGTCTTGAAATTCATCAAATGGATGTTAAGACGGCCTTCTTAAATGGAGAGTTGGAGGAAGAAATCTACATGGAACAACCTGAAGGGTTTGTGGTTCCAGGTAAAGAAAAGAAGGTCTGTAGACTTGTTAAGTCCCTTTACGGATTAAAACAAGCACCCAAACAATGGCATGCTAAATTTGACCAAACAATGTTGTCAAATGGATTTAAGATAAATGAATGTGATAAATGTGTGTACATTAAAAATGTTCCAAATCACATAGTCATTGTTTGCTTATATGTGGATGATATGCTCATAATGAGTAATGACATTGCCAACATAAATGCTACTAAGCGTATGCTAACTAGCAAGTTTGATATGAAAGACTTGGGAGTTGCTGATTTAATTCTGGGAATTAAGATCCATAAGACTTCTCAAGGTCTAGCATTGTCACAATCTCATTATATTAAGACAGTACTTGAAAAATTCAAGCACTTGGGCTTTAAAGTTGCAAAGACTCCAATTGATGTGAATCTTGCATTAGCAAAGAACAAAGGCCAGAGCATATCACAATTGGATTATGCTCGTGTGTTGGGTTGCTTAATGTACATCATGAATTGTACACGACCAGATATAGCTTGTGCTATAAGTAAATTGAGTCGATATACGAGCAATCCAGGCCAATCTCATTGGATGGCCATGAAACGAGTTTTGGGGTATTTAGTACATACCCAGGACTTTGCTTTGCACTACAATAAATATCCTGCGGTCATTGAGGGATACTGTGATGCAAATTGGATCACCGGATCAACTGATTCCAAGTCCACAAGTGGATATGTATTCACTATTGGTGGAGGAGCGGTATCTTGGAAGTCATCCAAACAAACTTGTATTGCCCGCTCTACAATGGAGGCTGAGTTCATAGCCTTGGATAAAGCCGGTGAAGAAGCTGAATGGCTCCGGAATTTCTTGGAAGATATTCCATTTTGGCCCAAACCGTTGGCACCAATATGCATACATTGTGATAGTCAAGCGGCAATTGGAAGGGCTGGGAGCGTTATGTATAACGGTAAGTCTCGCCATATACGACGAAGACATAAAACCGTTAGACAATTACTCTCTAGAGGAATTATCACGATTGACTATGTAAAGTCAAGTGATAATGTGTCGGATCCACTTACAAAAGGCCTAACTAGAGAGGTAGTTGAGAAGTCATCAAGGGGAATGGGACTGTGGCCGAGAACAAGTCATAGTGGCGGTAACTCTACCTAGAAGACTGGAGATCCCAAGATCTAGGTTCAAGGAGATCAAACAAAGTCATTTATTACGGTTCAACATTGTCAACTAAACTTTTGGTCCATTCTCGTGATGAGACAATGTTCAGTACCAAGGATAAAGCATTAAGGCTTTTTAATGATTTCTAAATTTGATACGGGGTATATCAAATAGTGTATCTACGGGATGACACGTTTAGGAATCACCTATGTAAGTGTGAAGTGTTAGCCGCTTCAAGGAGAACATTGTAAGGCCAGTTCTCTACGCACTTATGAAACCAGGCGGTGTTCATGGCTAAAACGAACACAACAATGAGAACCAAAGACGGTTAAGGGTTGGTTGTGTGACTTATGGTTGTCTAGTTATACACTAAAGTTCGACGGTTCAAAGATATCAAATCTACCGATTGATCGAGTATATCCGACATAAGTTCACTACGGAAAGTTCAAAGGGAAACCTACTTATCCAGATGCAATTAATCCTTACTTGCGAATCATACAGTTTTTCATGCATACTTCCGTGATATAGTCATTCCCCATTCATGTGGGGGATTGTTGGGTTTTGGATGTATTTAATTAATATATATTAAATACTTAAAAGAGGGTGAATGGGAAATGGAGGGAAATAAAATTTTTGAGTGAAATTTTAAGTTCCCCCCCTTGGCAAATGGGCATTGTCCCATATTGGAAGAGGAAGAGGTTTTTTATGGGTATATAAGCAATTGCTCTTCTTCTAGCTCTTAAAGAGTTGAGAAGAAGGCAAGCCTCGCGCCGTCGTCGTCGACGCTTGCTCGGCTCGGCTTCGGCTACGGCTACGGCTACGGATTCGGATTCATTCGGATTTGGATTCGGATTTAGTCAAATGATCGATTGATTGATTAACTTTTTGGACCAAATTTATTTGTTAATAGTAAAATATCAACAGAAATATTATTAAATATTTGTTTTAATAACAGAATATTAATATTAAATCCAATCCGTTTTTTCTGTTTTGGTAACAGAAAAGTAACTACCCTCTTCAATTTTTCCTCTTTATTATTGAGTAAATGGCCATTTATGTAATGACATTTATGCTGCGGGCATTTTGCATAAACAACCATTCTGAAGAGTTGCACCTCTTCAGATTTCAGTCCAAATTTGGCTATAAATACAACACTATTCTGCTCAGAATTTCACTACGATATTCTGAGTTTTCTCTCCTTCTTCTGCATACTTTTAGCATCAAACAAAGTAAAAAGTAAGTGTGATTTGCTACCGAACTTTGTGTTCGCTGAAACACTGGGGTTTGAAGTACCACTACACCAGTGTGTAATTCGTTCTATCCTGGGAGGAAATAATCCATAACCTTGGGTACTAGGAGGGGATTAAATTCCTTAAGGAAACACTGTAAATTCAGTGGGCTCGAATTGGTTTTATGTCATTTCTGTTTATGTTCATTTCTGTTTATATTCATTTATATTTCCAGAATTATTTTACAAATACAGTCTACTAACAATGATATCATCAACGAGCAATCCTTGAGAAAATCACGCTGCAGATGTTGATAGTCAAAATTATCGGTGAAAAGACTTAAAAACTTCTGGCGAGCAGATGTCAATCCTGCTTGTCATTGTGAAAAAGTATTATCAGTAAGCAATGCCTTATCAAGAGACAAATATCCTTTTAAATTATCTCCCCCGTCTTCATAATACAGCAACTGCTTAGTCTCTGGATCAATTACCATAAACAACTCTTTTGTTCCAAGTCGAGATTGGTGATTTATAGACGACGGCTTTAATTGTTTAATGACCATGGTCATTACAGCATTACTATCCGATGTTTGGCCAGAATTCTATACTTATAGTACATTACTCGCCTTATATTTTGTTGGATTAGTAGTTAATTGTATGACATTTGAGCTAATTTATGTTGTTTTATGTGTAGAAGCATCGGAAGAAAGAGTTGAATGAAAGTTGCACGAAAACAGACGAAAATGCAATAAAAGAGCACAAAAACACAAAGTACACAAGCCTAGCTATAGGCCATGGCTACAGGCCAGGCGTAGTCACCTCTGTAGCCAGCTTGGCCGCGTTATAGGCCTCGCTTCGTGAGGTCCCAGGCACGCTACAATCCTGGCCTTGCGAGGTCAGGCGCCCGGTGGTCAAAAGTTCACGCATTAAAATACTCCGACCCGGATACCTCGAGCCTAACATATAAATACTACCTAAACGAGTTGAGGAAGGGTGGGACATTATTTGGAGAAGAAAAAAAAGGCTACAGAGCATAGTGGAGCAAGGAATCAAATGAGTTTTCCCTCCGTTTCTCTTTACTTTGTAGTTTAATGTTTTTGAACATCATGATGATTGTTTATACATTTATGAGTGGCTACTCTTTCTCATGTAGGGTTTGATGTAACCTATTTGGAGGATGATTTTCTACTGCGTTTAATATAAATTTACCTTTGACTTTTTCTACTTGTTCAACTACGTTTTTATTATTGTTGATTGAAGAGCTCTCTATTGACTGTGCCTATTTAGTGTGTATTGCTTGGAAAAGGTTACACATTTAGATAGTTGTTGAACAACATCACTCCTAACATATATGAGGAATCAATATCGAAGGTTTAAAGGTGGGATTAGCAATAACGAAACCTTGGTGCGATCATAGTGAGCGGTAAACTAGTGCCAGCTAGCATAGTTTGGAAGAATATGCCTAGTAAATTGTGGTAGTTGCTTGGAAGAGAATTACGACACCCAAAGTACTCATGATCGGTAGAGCATACTTAGGCGAATTTGTAGGAAACGTAGTGGGGAGGATTCGGACAATAGGAGAAATCATAACCCTAGGCTTTTCCAATCTTGTCTATGACATTTGCTCTGTTAGTTATAAATTATAGCATTTTGATTACTTTGCCCTTAGTAAGTAAACACTTAAACTATTATTTAATATTTTTGAAGGTTGATTACATGAATTCTTGCGAAACTAGTGATTGTGATTAGTAGGTTAATTCCCCGTGGGATTCGACTCCGAACTTGTAAATCAGATTATATTTGCAACGATCGCTAGACCTCTTAGGAGGCATAGTTGGGCATGATCAAATTTTGGCGCCGTTGCTGGAAAAATAACGGTGTTATTAATTACGAATAGAAGAATTGCTATAATTTTTAGTTTAGTCAGCTTTCTCGACTTGAAATTCATTATATTGAAACTCTAACATTTGTCGTCTTGTGTGTTACAGGTGCATGCCTAGAAACTTCTCAAGAACTGATGAATTGCTTGAAGCATTACCAGACCCTGAGAAAGCTTTAAAGGCACTAAATCGAGCAAACAAGAAAGACAAACGACAACAGAACTCAACAGAACATATCGAAATAGACATGAGTGATGCAGAGGCGGCTTAACCCCCAGGCCACTAAAGCGGCCGCTTTAGGCCTCACAAAATTAGAGGCCCCAAAAGCTACTCTTTTATATGTAATTTAAATATTTATTATTAAATAGCGATAAAAAAATTTTTAAACCATATTTTGCTACCTTGTCACCCGTCGTTAATAACACAACTTTATATTTTATGTCGTCTTTTTTGGGAGTTGGTGAGAAAATTCAAATAGTGAAAGACAATTAAATCTAATTCCTACATAATTGTTACTTTGGGAGGCAATGCTATATAGTGAGTTATGTTGACGGTCATGTGAAAAGAAAAAAAAATTAAACTTAATAAAATTTTATCAAAGGTTAGTAATGTTTCAACAAAGATTAAAGGGGTTGGTTACATCGTCAAGATGAAATTGCATCTCAAAAAGTAAAAAGAATAAACTTCAACAAAAATATCTAAAATTATTAAACAAGTTTAAGGCCTCTTATTACATCTTGGCTTTAGGCCTCCAGTACCATTGAGCCGCTTCTGGAGTGACGTTATAGATAATCAAAACAACAGAAACATTGGAAACGACCCGAACAATCAGGGTGTGACACCTCTTGTGCCAGAAGCAGCCTTGTATGATTGGTCACAACCCACCGCTGAAAATCTGGCAACCGCAATTGCAGTCCCTCAGATACAAGCGGAATCATTTCAAATCTCAAATAACATGCTACATCTGTTGCAGAATAATGGACTGTTCTCGGGGTCTTACATTGAAGATCCACAGTAGCATCTAAAAATTTCCTGTCGATTTGCGTCACGCAAAGGCAACCGAATGTGACACCGAAAGCAATAAGACTACTGGTGTTTCCATTCTCAGTGACGGGAGAGGCTCAGACTTGGCTCAATTAAATCCCTATAAACTCCATCACTACTTGGGAGGAATTAGTCAAGCAGTTTTTGAACAAGTTCTACCCACCCAATAAGACTGCCAAGCAAGTTGATGAGATATTAAGCTTCAGGCAGAAACCAGCTGAAACACTACAAGAAACGTGGGAGAGGTTCAAGGGGATGTTGGTCAAGTGTCCACACTATGGCATTCCAGATCAAATGTTAGGGCAAAGGTTCTATGGGGGATTGGCAGACAACTTGAAGGCCAATGTTGATATTTCAACAGGTGGAGCATTTTTGAGCAAATCATTCAGAGAAGGTAAGGTCTTACTTGATAAAATGGCTCAAGACTCATGATGAATGACAAGAGACTCTACAATCACTCATGTAGTTCATTAGTAGCTCTAGACTAAACAACTCCAAAGCTGAGAATATGGCCACTCTGATGACGCAAATGAGTATCCTCACCAAAAAGATTGATAAGTCAGGCCAAAAGCAGGTGCACATAGTTGACACGACAAATGGAGGATTGTGCACACCATGAATTAATCAACCATATGTGTGCTCGTGGAATGGTGAAAACGACAATCATAACTATCAAGAGAATATGAACTATGTGGGCAACTATGGAGGCCATAGACAAGGTGGTCAAAATATGGGACAACAAAATCAACAATATAGGCCAGCACATCAGCAGTACAATAGTAATAATAATCCTGGAGTTGTACGACCACAGGGTCAGGCTGTGCCTTATCAAAGGAAACAGGGGTACAATCAGCAGAATTAATAGCTAGCTTATCAACAACCTCAACAACAACAGATAGTGAGACAAGATGACGGGTTGATCGAAATTAAAGGAATGCTGCTACAACTCATTGGGTCCCGTGGGAAGATGGAAGAAAAGGTCCACCAGATGCAAGAAAAGGTAGTATCACACGACTCGGCTATCAAGGGTATTGAGGTTCAACCAGGGCAGATATCCATGGCCCTTAACAATCGTCCTCAAGGGACGTTACTTGTAGACACACATGTTAACCCGAAAGAGAAGGGCCCGAAGCAGCTGATGGCTGTGAGTTTGAAAAATGGTAGAGATCTTGATCTAGAGAAAGAAATTGCTCGCGAAAGCCGACCAACTGAGATACTTGTGCTAGTACCAACTGAGGTAGATGAGTCAACTGAGCAAATAGAAGTAACAGTGCAACAGGCCCAGGAGGAACTAAACAAAGAAAAAGAGGTTACAGAGGAAACTGAGCAAGGGCAAGAGGAAGTATCTGAAAAAGTTTTTGAACAGAATCCCACCCAAATTACAGGAAAGAAGATACCTCCAACACCCTTTCGCAGATGTTTGCCAAATATAGGAAGGATGAGGAATATAAGAAATTCATGGAGATGTTGAAGCAGATTCAGGTGAACATCCCACTGAATGATGCCTTGAGGGAGATGCCTGGTTATGCAAAGATGATGAAGGACTTCATGTCTCACAAGTTCGACTTTCAAGACTTGGCAACTGTGACATAGACTCAGACCTGTAGTGTTGTTGTGACAAGAGCTATAGTTGAGAAGCTATCCGACCCAGGGAGTTTCACAATTCCATGAACCATAGGCAGGTATTCTTTTGCTAAAGCATTGTGTGATTTGGGGGCGAGCATAAACTTGATGCCCTTGTTTGTTTATAAAAGGTTAGGCATTGGAAGATCAAGGCCCACATCTATGTTATTACAGCTAGCTGACCGAATGGTGAAGAGGCCATAGGGTATACATGACGATGTACTTGTGCAGGTTGGAACGTTTGTGTTTCCGACAAATTTTGTCATTCTGGACTGCTAGGTTAATTAAGAGATTCCCATAATTTTTGTGAAGGCCATTTTTAGCCACACAGAGAGCTCTGACTGATTGTGAAACTGGGGAGCTAAAGATGAGACTAAACAATGAAGAAATAACTTTCAATGTGCAGAAGTCCATGCAGCGACCCAGTGAGTTTGCTAATTGCTCTCTGATTGAAGCAGTGGATGTGATTCTGGAGGAGGAAGATGAGACACTGAATGCAAAGGACCCTCTAGCAGCCTGGCTCATGAACTTAGAAGAGGTAGACGGTGAGGACTTGGCGGAGTGGGTTTTGGCTCTTGAAGGCCAAGGGTACTGGGAAAGAGAGCTCGAATTCGAGCCACTACACTTAGAAGAAAGGAAGACCCCTCTAGCTAAGCCATCAATCGAAGAGCCAACATAGTTGGGACTGTTACCATCTCACCTCAGGTATGCTTTCTTAGGACCTAACTCAATTTTACCTGTTATTATCTAATACGGTTTGTTAGATGTGCAGGTAGAACAACTTTTGAAGGTGCTGAAGGAGTGTAAAACTACAATTGGGTGGACCATTGCAGACATAAAGGATATCAGCCCAACATTTTGTATATATAAAATTTTACTGGAAGATGGGCACAAACCTTCTAGTGAATATCAAAGAAGACTAAACCCCAACATGAAAGAAGTGGTGAAGAAAGAAGTGATCAAGTGGTTAGATGCGGGAGTCATTTTTCCCCATCTCTAACAGCAACCGGGTCAGCCTAGTTCTGTGTGTGCAAAAGAAGGGTGGAATGATTGTAGTGCAAAACAAGAACAACGAGTTGATCTCAACAAGAACTGTCACGGGATGGCGAATCTGTATGGACTATAGAAGGTTGAACAAGGCCACCGGCAAAAACCATTTTCCGCTGTCATTCATTGATCAGATATTAGATAGATTGGCGGGAGGTCCCACTTTTGCTTCTTGAATGGATACTTGGGATATAACCAGATCCCTATTGCCCCGGAGGATAGAGAGAAAATGCCGTTCACCTGTCCATATGGCATCTACGCTTTCCGGAGCATGCCGTTTGGCCTATGCAATACACCTGCCACATTCCAAAGGTGCGTGGTGTCCATCTTCATAGATATGGTAGATGATATAATGGAGGTTTTCATGGATGATTTTTCAGTGGTGGGGAACTCGTTCGATGACTGCCTTACGAATCTAAGGTTGATGTAAGAGAGAAGTTGCCACCACCTCTTGCTCGGGCCTCCCCCCCCCGCCCTCCGCCATGTTCCTGCTTTCCCTCACCCCAAACCTCCCCCTATACCCCCTACCCCCCACCCTCCCTATAGTGTTTGCCTAAATTATATATTTTTAAAAAAATATTTTTTACTCACTAACCAAATACTAGGAAATATTTTTCGAAAAAAGCTTTTCACTCGCCAACCTAACATGGGAAAATAAGTGATAAAATCATTCATTTTCCATATTTTCCAAGAAACATTTTCTCAGAGGCGAAAATTTTACGAATTTTAATTTCAACAGTCTTGTGAGCTTTGCAATCCAATTATTAACTATGTGAAAAATGGAACGGAGGCAATATAAGATGAGTTAGATTGTTAATTCTTTTATTTAAAAAATAAAAACTGTTAGATATTGCAAATACCTCACTTGGAAAATACAAAGAACTTTTACTTAGATATACTACTTTTTAAACTTATTTACCCTCAGTATTGAAGTTTTAACTTAATTACAAGTTGATGTACGATTTATCAATCATATATAAAATAGTTATAGATGTCACGATCCAAAATTCCAATCCACGGGGTCGTGATGGAGCCTAACACCGCTTGCTAGGAAAGCCAAAACATAACGATAAATACGAAAGAAAAAAACTACTGGTTAACATTATAATAATAATATAGAGCAAAAACAACTCAGAATAATACATAATAAGTCTAAAGATCAACATTAACGATCATCCATCCCAAGATGTGAAGTCATGAGTACATGAGCTACTAGAGTTTACTAAATATATTGTTTAGAAAGAAGTACTATACTGTCTGGTAAAAAGGAAACAATACAAAAGAAATGGAAAGATGACTCTAAGGCATGTGAATGGTATGCAGCTCAACCTTGAGTCGCATATCTAGTATCCTCTAAGCACCTCTCGGGAATCTGCTGGTACCAATATCCGAAAATGCACAAGAAGTACAGAAGTATAGTATGAGTATAACCGACCCAATATACTCCGTAAGTGTTAAGCCTAACCCCTATGAGGTAGTGCAATACTAAGACAAGATACCTACATATAAACTCGTACAGTTAAGTAACGAGAAATAATGAGATGACAGGTAAAATATCAATTAAGGTGGCAAGATGACAACATGTGAGAGAATTAACAAGCATTTTAGTAAAGAGATATAGAACGAGAAAATAAAGGAAGGTACTACTAAAGTAACCCACAACTTCTGCTTCTACAAGCAACTCCGAACAAACCTTTCAAGCAAGTTACGAAGCAACATGGCCAAATCCATAATTTGTATAGTAAACAAGAACAAACAATACCAACAGTTGGCACGACATCACCCTTCGTGCACAATCGCTCTTCCTCACAAGCATAGAAATATCCTACGTGCAATTCACTCTTTCTCACCAAATGTCATATATAACATAGTACCAAGTAAGATTGGAAGCATAAACAACGTCAACAAAAGTAATTTGGACATGACTCGCCATATGAGAATTTGCTAACACTTTGCACCAATAGTCAAATCAATAATTCAATAAATCTCAACGCCCAATATCTTCAATAAGTTCAACATAGATAATAGCATGGAAAGAGAAATCAAAGAGTTTCATAATCTATTTAGAGCATAGAAGATACAATACATAAAGTAACATGGTACAAATAAAGCTAGCTCTACCCGCATGCTTATCCCATGGCCAACACATATACACTCGTCACCTTGCATTTACGCCGCCTCCCAATACATAGATCACATAGCAAATAGACTCAATTACTTCCTAATTCCCGCAAATCAAGACTCACCTCTTTCCGGAACAAGATCAATAATCCAACACAACTTTCGCTTTAGAACAAGCCTATAAAAACCCGAATCTAGTCAAATATTACTCAAATAAGTCAAAATAAACTTTAGAAACTGCCCTAGTATAAAAAAGGTTCGATCTTTAACATATTTAAAAAAATCAATAAAAAGTCAACTAGGGCCCACATGGTCGAAATTCGAAATTAGGATCAAATCCCGATTATTCATTCCTCCCCGAGTCCTAATATGTTATTTGTTTTGAGATCCGACCTCAAATCGAGGTTTAAATATCAAAAATACAAAATTCTAAATTTCTGCCTAAAAACCCTATTGCTACTCTTAAAAACTAGGTTTCATAGTGAAAATCCATGCAAAAGTGATGGAAATTGAACCGAAATAATTAAAGTTACTAATCTATGAAGTTGAGAAGAAATTTCTCTCCAAAATCACCTCTATGTGGAGTCTAGGTCTCAAAGATGGAATAAAATGAGCTAAGCCCTGCAATCCCAACCTTTTATCTAGCTGCAGGTGTCGCAATTGCGATGTCCGCAAAAGCGTATAATTGGTCGCAAATTCTAATAGTCCTAAGCCACATGATGTCGCAAATGCGATCAAGCCTTCGCAATTGTGAAGGAACCACCCCTCGCAAAAGCGAAAAAAGCTTTGTAAGCGAAGCTGCCCATCTACTCTCCAGTGTTGCAAACCGCGACCACCAACGTGCTCACAAATGCGAAGGACTACCCTTCGCAAAAGCGGCCGTAACTTCGCAATTGCGAAGATTCCCAGCTCTTCCCCCCTGCCACCCGAATCGCAAATGCGATCTAGCACTCGCAAATGCGAGACTCGCATTTGCGAACAGACCCTCGCAAATGCAAGGTCTGCAACACCAGCAATCCTAGCCTTGCCAAAACAGTCTAAAAAAACTCGTCCGAAACTCACTCGAGCCTCTTGGGATCCAATCCAAACATCCACACAAGTACAACAACATCATATGAACTCACTCATAAGCTCACCTCATCAAAATAACATTTAAAATTCATAATCAAACGCCAAAACTCAAAGAATTTCATAGTTCATACTTCAAAATTTCAACTTTTCACATTAAACGCCGAAACAGCCTCCGGTCACTCAGGACCCCAACCAAATAGGCGTACAAGTCCAAAATAATCATATGAACCTACCTGAATCGTTAAACTACCGATCAGAGGTCGTTTACCAATAATATTGACCGTTATTAACTCTAGCCACTTTCAAGTTCACAAGTCAAGTTTTCTTTAAAAATTCTTATTTAAACTTTCCGAAATTAACATGAACCATGCATACAAGTCATAAACTATTATATAGCGCTATGAAAGGTCTCAGATCATAAAATGGGGAGCTAGTACTCAGAATGACTTATCAGATCATTACAATAGCAAAGCAATAAACTGGTAAAAAACTTGAACCAAATCAATATACTAAATAGAGAGAAATTAAAACGAAAAACGAAATCCAGATACCAGTTGCTCTGGAGATGTGTAATTAGTCACATGAAAGTTTCATCAAAGCTTAAAATTCTATTTTTGTATTGGCCTCGAAATCCTTGTGAGAAACCATGACACTTGCCTACTGAAGCTTCAGCAAATTTGCTAGTGCATATGTACAAATTTTGCTAGATTATCTATTTTTCACTTCTCTGATAAGCCTTTGATATGAAGATGTCAAATATCAATAGCAATATGCCCACAAAGATAATAATTTCTCTACTGACAGCCACTAAAAAGTTTCAAAGCTTTGTTCAAGAATCGAATTTTGTGAAATTATTATTTGTTTTGATTAGGTGTTGTTACAAATAATTAGAAATATCTTTTGGAGCTTTTATCTCTATTTTGAAAGAATTTGATGAAGATTTGAGGTTGTTTTAGTTAGAATTTTGGATTGAAATTCGAAGAAGAAGAAGACATAAATAAATTAAATATATTTATAATATCAGGTGTAGAGAAAACATACCAAATATTTACAACTGACATAATTGTATACCAGTTGTACATAAATTATATGTAAATTATAATTTTTGACCGGATTCTGAACAAAAAATTTATATTCAAGTTGTAGATAAATCGTAGATTTTGACCGAATTTATATATCTTTTGTAAATATTTTTTTACTAACTGTAAATAGAAAAACTTAGATAAAATCGGATAAATAAGTTTACAATTTCATATATATACGAAAAGTCCCAAAACACAAACACCATAGACGTGAATATCTAGGGCTCAATACCGGGATGCTTTCTGCATAACATCATTACTGCAAAAATTGTACGGACTAGCCACTTTTTGGATAGACTTTTGTAAAATAATTAGTATTATGGATTTCGAAAGTGAATAAGTGACAATTTAGGATGTTGTCCTGATTTTCGAAATTATAATAGTGTCATAAATTTTGTTAAAAAATGAAATTCTGTGATTGTGTATTGAATTTCGTCCAGCATACTATCGTGGATGGGGTTTCACTTTTTTAAGTTTTGAAATCCATAACCCTGTCAATCCCAAAAATTGGTTACTATTTTTTAACGACTTTCGAATCGGTAACTATTTCTCAATTACAAGTCCTGAAAATGATGATTTTAAGAATTTTACCCCTCATTAGAGTCGTAGAAATGACATCATACAGTCATTTTAAAGGGCTGCTAATTAGAAATTAGCCAGTATGTCATGAATTTTAATTTTTCAGTTTAAATTTCTGGGGCAAAAAAATTCTGAAATTAAGATTTTACTTTAAAATTTCAGAACTGGCTAATCTCTAAATAATATCACTAAGAATGAGTGTCTATCTATACACTTGCCCCTCGTTAGTCCCGGTGTTATTCGGCCCACTGGACTGCAACCCGTAAACCGACTCTAAAGTACTCAGATGCTTGATATTTCTATAAACCCCCGTCATATTGCTCCTCTTCAAATAAATCTCTCTAAACCCTGAACAGTCTCTGTACCTAAACCCCTAAATCCTAATGGCCTTACGAGCGGCGGCGGCGACTACTCCGGCAGCATCTCGAGGTCTACGGGCACTTTTCTCTACATTTTCTTCCAACTTTCCTTTCAATCCACCTCAGCCACAAGTAGAGAAGCTACCGCCGGCTGAACCATCCACCAATCTCTTTGTTTCCGGTTAGCTCCCTTTCATATGCCAAAAAAAGAGTTATCATTAATAATTCCTTATTCACTTTTTTGTTCTTTTTCTCTTAGTTAGTATATCTTATCTTCGGATTCTCCTTGCAGTTTATTGATTTAATTGTATCAATTCAGAATTTAAATAACCAGAAAAAGATTTCTTTTTTGGATTTGTTCTCGTATGCAATAAGGATCAGAACTTTTATTGGAAAACATTTTGTAATTTTTTTTCAGTGTCGGATCTATTTTGAAAATTGGGATGAGTTTATTTGGTGATAATGATGTATTTGTTGAGAAATGAACATCACTAGCTGTTTATGGTTCCTTCAATGTTTTCTAAAGAAATATTCTTATTGTTTCTCAGACTTTCTCTTCGTTTGTTTATTACAAGTTAGGAGTTATCAGTTTTTAGCTTCACATGGTCTCAGCTAGTATCTTATTATGTTAGTTTTGATAATGGAAAATTGTGTTTGCTGCTTTCAAATTCCTGTTAACCATGTTTTGGATGAGGAACTGGTTAGGGACAGCCGGACAAGAATAGTGAAGGATCCGATTCCGATTGGTCATTTCTGGTTACTTCAAGCTGGACCATGAAACTGGTGTCTTTTTCAGTAACTAAAGTTCTCACTTATTTTTTCATTTGTTCGGTATTCAGGTCTTAGCAAACGTACTACCTCAGAAGGGCTCCGTGAAGCATTTGCCAAACACGGTGAAGTGGTCAATGGTACGTTTTACTTGTCTCACTCGATGAAATGCAACATGATAATATCTTATGAAAAAGTATAAATATATTTATGTAATTGGTTTTGCTTTTGCAGCGAGAGTGGTGACAGATCGGGTGTCTGGTTATTCAAAGGGTTTTGGTTTTGTTAGATATGCAACTTTGGAAGATGCTGCAGCTGGTATAAAGGGCTTGGATGGCCAGGTGAGTTGTGATATTCGATTGCTACTTTTTCTTGTAGTGAGCAAATTTACTTGCACATAACTTTCGTGTCCAATATTTTTGCCTGTTAACCTCCAATAGGATGACTAAAGAACGAATAGTTAGAGCAGTTATATTATATTACATTATTTATTTTTCGTTATTGATTGGTGGTAATGATCTGAATTTCTGTTCTTATCAACATAAGGGTGGAGTATGGGCATCTTATATATTAATTGGGAATAAATATGTTCTGCGGTTTAAATTCTTTGTTGCTTAAACACTAGAAAAGTTTGATAAAATGACATGACACTTTTGGGTTGGAATGTCCTAAGTGGTCAAAACTTTTGGTCTCTATTATATCTCGTAGCCAGCAATTCAGGTTTTATAATTAAGGAACGAGTACAGTTATAAGCATCAAGTGCGAAGGCTTCTGTTATATTTCGTGGCTGAAGTGCTCAAAATGAAAGGAGAGTCATAAAACCTAGCAAATAGGGAGATGAAGAACCTTAAGCTCTACATTCCCATAGAATCAACCAAAGGAGCATGTCTTCCGAGTCTCGGCCTAAATTAAGCATCTCTATTTTTGGATTTTGTGTTCCCGTGTGGATATTAATAGCATTCTTAAGCACGTCCTTCCTTTTCCTTTTTCTCTTTTTGGGATTATTTGTACATTTTCATTCTTTGGTCATTTTTGTATATCCTGCAAGAAGATTTTAGTTGAATTTGATGGTGTAGGCTGCATAATTAATATCGACTTATCTTGTTGCTTGACAAGAAGGTATTTCTATTTATCTGTTACTTATCTAGTTGAAATTAACATAAGTTAAACTGGCCATCAATCCTTTTGAAATCCAAAACTTTATTTAGAAAATGTCATTTGTGACATAACTTTTTCATTGCCAAGATAAATATTAGATATATTTCATCTGGCTAAAACTAATAAATTGAGGTGTTACTTCAAAGGCTTGTCTAGTATGACGTATAATGTCGTGATGATTTTTTCCTGATGAAAATCTTTTTCTCAATAAGGACATATTTTAAACCAAAATGGGGACTAGACTTTTGTACTCTTAAGGGTGCAAGCCTTCCTTTTCTACTCTTTCTTCTGTTGTATACTCTATATCAGCTGCTTTTATCGACATTAATTAGTTATGACTATCGTCAAATATCACCATCACCTCCTTATGCGACCGATTTCTCTTTCATTACTACAATTTACCAACCAAAAACATTGTTATTTAGAAAATATGTTCTTGTATAAAACATCTTATGAAGAATGCCTTACCTCATATCAAACATTTTTAAATGTTGTAATGAAAAACACTACTTTAACAAGACTTTAACCTCATGGTGCACTGAAAGACATTAAAGTCAGGAGGCTGATCCTTAGATGTACAAAATCAAGCTCTTCTGTTCTCTCCCTCCAAACTACTCACATAGGTGCTACCATAGCAACATCCCATGCTTGGCGCCTTCTTATTCGTCCTCTGAAAGAACAGCTAAATAAAGCACCCTTTTGCATTATCCGACATGGTCCACTGTACTTTGAACCATCTTAAAGGCTCCCACCACAAATGTGATTCTACCTAGCGATTTAGTAAGAGATGATTCTCGTCATATATCGAATCACCAATTGACATTGTGATCTTCCTTCTCAAGCGTTCGGATGTTAGAATTGCGCTCCCCGCCATCGAGCAAGTGAAATGACATACCTTTCTTTGCGGCCTTGGTATCTAAACTGATAGATGAGGGACACCCAACTTCGCTCAAGCTAGCAACTTAGCAAGTCTTAATTGAGAACTATCCCATTGTTCCCTAACTTATTATAGTAAGAAGCTAGGTAGAGATCAGGAGATTTCCCACATTTGTTAGTTTGGATTTTGTATGGTTCCAAGAAATGTATGCTTCTTTGCATGGTTGGTGGCTAGCGGAGCGATCTTGACTTTTGATAACTTGAGGAAGAGAAGGTTCACTTATATTAATTGGTGTTTTATGTGCAAACAATTAGTGGAGGACGTGGACCACCTTCTTTTGCAATGTCAAATAGTGTCACAACATCAATGGAGATTTTAAGATGGTTTCGAATGGACCATGCGGGGCACACTGAAGGACATTTTATTCAGCTAGGCTTTTGGAAGAAGGCTAAGAAGAAACATCCTCATTTGTTCTGGCATTTTTTTGGCCTTTATAGCGATAGACTGTTATATGCTTATAACAACATTTGATGTTTAAATATTATTTGGTTGGTGTAGACAAATATTATCCCAAAAGTCAATTTCTTTTCATGGGTGACGGTAGTATTATCCTCTTTTTATCGACACAATGCTATCGTTGTTTCTAAAGAAATAGATTGACGTTTAAACCCCATATGAATTTAAGCTTCAGTTAATATGAATTTAAAATGTCATATGAGGTTGAAACGTCAACCTATTCCTTTAGAAACAACGGTAGCATTGTGTAGATACAAAGAAGATTATCCTACCGTCGCTCATGAAAAGATTTAATTTTTTGGATAATTTTTGCCTATATATAGCCAAAAATATTTAAACACCAAATGATGTTATAGGCGTTTAACAGCCAATTGCTGTAAAAGCCAAAAAATATCAGTACAACTGAGGTTGTTATAGAGAAATTTGACTGTATAATAAAATGTTGTTATATAGGGTAGCTGCTATAGAGAGGTCTGATTGTACAAATGTACACCAACACTGAAGCGTCCAAAACTTGCACATCGTGTTAATGGTATTTAAGGCCTCTGATACATGCGCGCTCCATTATCTATATTTGTGAATGGATGTATATTTCTCGAATTGAATGCATATTGCCTTACTGTACTTCTGCCACTGATGGTGTCATGTGTGGGTTAAATAGCTCTGCCCAAGTTATTGAAACTTCTCTTCTTTTTCTACCTAGTTTGGATTCACCTTGAGTTTGGTAATCTCAGCTTCATTTTTTAAATAAGTTTAAAACGAAAAATGAGCAAAACAATACTTCTTCCTACTTATAATATCATGGCTTTTTGGCATGTAACCCCC
>NW_017671109.1:354606-355865 GCF_001879085.1 Nicotiana attenuata
CCCCCCCCCATATTTTATACTGTGAACCTCTTCTGAGTGTCTTTTCTTCACAGCTGTTGTGTTTTTTCTTTTAGCTTGCCAATTGTTCCATATCCTGAGCGTGTTAATGTGGTATGGACTGCATGTGAAAAATTGAACTTTTCTTGTTAGTTGACTAGGTGCTTCTTGGTACAACACCAAATTTTGTGAAACTGGATTATTAACAAAACTGCTTTGTGGTTGCTGGTTAATAGATATGCTTCAAAGTTGTCTCCTTTTTTCCACGTTTATCTATTTATCTTTCCCTTGACACTTTCCTAATGCATGGCATTTAATATAGTAATTGCCATGTGCTTATAGGAGGATTAATTTATGCTGCTCCACTGTTTTATAGTTCCTTGAGGATTAAGTTATGCTCTTTCACTTTCTCATTTGTAGTTCCTGGATGGATGGGTCATCTTTGCTGAGTATGCGAGACCAAGGCCTCCACCTCCTACCTTGCAGAACGATAACACAGCTGGTGGATATGGCAATTATAATGGACCCTCGTATGGCAGGAATAACATGTGAACTTATATCAGCTCGTCATGATTGGGATATCTTGCATCTGCTCAAAGAAAAATTCTTTATGAACCATGGTACTTCAATGGTGTAAACTAAATAGTACATGTATCTATTTTTTGGAAGTTCAGTTACCTGGTGTTTGGTGATATAAAATTGATCAGACCCAAGTTGATGTTCTTTCCAATGGGACATGTATTAATCGATCTATAAGTTCCAAATGCTTAAGTTAATTTGTTTGTATTGGAGGCTTAGGTCTCGTAAGCATGGCTTTGCTTGAACTATTTGCTCTTCCCACTTCGCTAGAATGCTAAATTGTCTGTATTTGTATTGGAATGAAATGAGCCTGAACGGAATGCATATAATTATATAGTTGATAGCTAGTTGGCGGAGTAAATTAATATTTTGCTACATTTACAGTTTGATTTTGTGTCTGATGCGTTAGTGCAACTAAAACATCATGAGAAAAATTTATCTGCACTTGGATTTACGCTAGTTTTCTCCGACTACTTTTGATTATTGGGTCGTTGGACATCCTTTGATTTCGGGAGAAATTCAAAAATAGCCAGATTTGCCACTGGTCGTTGAAAAATAGCCAAGTTTCAAAAGTCATCGAAATTTAGCCACTTTAAATCTGAGCGAAAATGCTGTTCAAAATTCGGAAAAATACGCCCGCAAATTTTACGGGAGTTCCAGCATAAGTATGCTTGAACTCCCGT
>NW_017671110.1:0-38870 GCF_001879085.1 Nicotiana attenuata
ACCGATACCCCGTCTAGAGCAGACTTTTCAACCAGTCGAGGTTATCTATGGGTCAGAAGAAGAGGAAGCATTAGCAGCGATGAGGAATTTGTTCCTGGAAGAGGATGATATGGATTGTTGTGTCATTTTTGAGGAGGAGGGGGAGGAAGGCCCTTCCATACAGGCTGTGAGCAGAGGAGCACCTCAGCAACTGGACCGTCAGAACCACCAGAGCCCGACGTGCCTCGGGTTAGCAAGGCTGAACAAAGCATTACGCACTATTTTGCTTTATTAAGTTTATTTTCTTTTCGCATTTTTCTTTTCTCGCAAGAAAGAGCTCCAATGTTCAAAACACTTATGGAATTTATTAAAGTATTTCAATTTTCTTACAAATCTCTCTCTTATTATTTTCTCTCATTACTTTACTCAAACAGCATTACTATTACTTATCTTGATGAACCAACAACTGTAACATGCAACGAGACAACGCGACAAACGGACACAGATTCAGAGGAAGATGATATACCGGAAGAAATTGTTAAAGAAGTTGAGACGGAGATAGTCAATCTAGGAGATGCAGAGAACATCAAAGAAACACGAGTCAGTGTTCATTTCTCACCGTCTGAGAAGGAAGAGTATACAAAATTTCTAAAGGAATATGAAGACATATGTGCATGGTCATATGACGACATGACTGGTCTAAGCACGTCCATTGTGGCTCACAAATTACCGATTGATCCGGCCTGTCCGCCAGTGAAACAGATGCTCAGAATGTTCAAGCCAGACATGAGTTTGAAAATCAAGGAAGAAGTCACTAAGCAGGTCAAAGCTAAGGTCCTCCGCGTAGTAGAGTATCCAACATGGTTAGCCAATATTGTGCCAGTACCGAAGAAGGATGGGAAGGTCAGAATTTGCGTCGACTACCGGGATCTCAATCGGGCCAGTCCAAAAGACGACTTTCCCTTGCCGAATATACACATCTTGATTGACAACTGCGCCAAGCATGAGTTGCAGTCATTCGTTGATTGTTTTGCTGGGTACCATCAGATATGGATGGATGAAGAGGATGCTGAGAAAACGGCTTTCATTACGCCGTGGGGGATGTATTGTTACAAAATGATGCCGTTTGGGTTAAAAAATGCAGGGGCCACCTACATGAGGGCCATGACCACAATTTTTCATGACATGATACACAAGGAGATCGAAGTATATTTAGACGACGTCATCATCAAATCCAAGAAAGCCGCTGATCACATGGGAGATTTGAGGAAATTCTTCAATAGACTGAGAAGATGCAACCTGAAGCTGAATCCCGCAAAATGTGCATTTGGGGTTCCTGCCGGAAAACTACTTGGGTTCATTGTGAGCCGCCGAGGGATAGAATTGGATCCATCAAAGCTATTCAAGAACTGCCGCCGCCGAAGAGCAAGAAGGAGGTTATGAGTATCTTGGAGAGACTTAACTACATCAGCCGGTTCATAGCTCAGTCCACTGTTATTTGTGAGCCGATCTTTAAGATGTTGAAGAAGGATGCCGCTACCAAATGGACTGACGACTGCCAGAAAGCCTTCGACAGAATCAAAGAGTACCTATCAACACCGCCGGTTCTGGTTCCGCCCGAACCAGGTAGACCCCTGCTACTCTACCTTGCAGTATTGGATGGAGCGATTGGTTGTGTTCTGGGGCAGCATGATGAAACGGGGAGAAAAGAGCAGGCCATTTATTATCTCAGCAAGAAGTTCACCCCGTACGAGGCCCGGTATTCCTTACTACAGCGCACCTGTTGTGCTCTGACTTGGGTAGCTCAGAAGTTGAGGCATTACTTCTGTGCTTACACCACGTATCTCATATCAAGAATGGACCCATTAAA
This sequence comes from Nicotiana attenuata, assembly GCF_001879085.1. Taxonomy (NCBI): domain Eukaryota; kingdom Viridiplantae; phylum Streptophyta; class Magnoliopsida; order Solanales; family Solanaceae; genus Nicotiana; species Nicotiana attenuata. Next base: position 1,850 of record NW_017671110.1, read on the forward strand.
GTATATCTTTCAGAAGCCCATGCCCACCGGCAAGCTAGCCAAGTGGCAGATCCTGCTGAGTGAATTTGACATTGTCTACGTGACTCAGAAAGCTATCAAAGGACAGGCCCTAGAAGATCACCTCACCGTAAACCCTGTGGATGGAAAATACGAGCCTCTGAAGACGTATTTTCCTGATGAGGAGGTATCCTTCATAGGAGAGGACATTGCAGAATCCTGTGACGGTTGGAGGATGTTTTTCGACGAAGCAGCAAATTTCAAGAGAGTTGGCATAGGAGTAGTCCTAGTATCAGAAACCGGCTAGCATTATCCGGTATCCGCCAAGCTCAGGTTCCCATGCACCAACAATATGGCCGAGCACGAAGCTTGCATCTTGGGGATCAGAATGGCCATTGACATGAACGTCCAAGAGTTTCTTGTGATTGGAGATTCGGATTTGCTTATACATCAGGCCCGAGAAGAATGGGCGACCAAGAACTCCAAGATACTCCCGTATTTGCATCATGTACAGGAGTTGAGAAAGAGGTTCATAAAGATAGAGTTCCGGCATGTTCCCAGAGTCCAGAACGAGTTTGCCGATGCATTGGCCACTCTATCATCCATGATTCAGCATCCAGATAAGAACTTCATAGACCCTATTCCAGTAAAGATTCATGATCAGCCTTACTGTGCTCATGTCGAGGAAGAAGCAGACGGAAAGTCTTGGTTTCACGACATCAAGGAATTTTTGGCCGAAGGAAAATATCCAGAGCTTGCAAATGCTATTCAGAAGCGCACTCTGGGAAGATTGTCCAACAATTTCTTCCACAGCGGAGGAATCCTGTATAGGAGAACTCCGGATTTGGGTTTGCTAAGGTGTGTTGACGCAAAGGAAGCATCCAACCTGCTAGAGGAAATTCATGCTGGGACCTGTGGTCCACATATGAACGGTTTTGTCTTGGCCAAGAAGATACTCCGGGCAGGTTATTTCTGGATGGCTATGGAAACAGACTGCATCCAGTATGTGCGAAAGTGCCACCGCTGTCAGATCCATGCAGACATGATAAAAGTGCCTCCGAATGAGCTTAATGCAACAAGCTCGCCATGGCCGTTCGCCGCATGGGGGATGGATGTTATCGGACCAATCAAACTGGCCGCATCAAATGGGCACAGGTTTATCCTAGTAGCAATTGATTATTTCACTAAATGGGTTGAAGCAGCATCTTACAGAGCAGTGACCAAGAAAGTCGTGGCAGACTTTGTTCGTGACCGTATCCTTTGTCGATTCGGTATCCCAGAATCAGTCATTACTGACAACGGTTCCAACCTCAACAGTGATTTGATGAAAGCCATGTGTGAAACCTTCAAGATCAAACACAAGAATTCCACAGCCTACAGGCCTCAGATGAACGAAGCTGTAGAAGCCGCCAATAAGAACATCAAGAAGATATTGAGAAAGATGGTAGAAAAGCATAAGCAGTGGCATGAGAAGCTGTCATTTGCTTTGTTAGGGTATCGCACCATAGTCCGCACATCGACTGGTGAAACTCCCTATATGCTGGTTTATGGTACGGAAGCGGTCATCCCCGCCGAGGTAAAAATTCGATCCCTAAGAATCATACAGGAAGCAGAAATCGACGATGCAGAATGGGTAAAGAGTCGTTACGAACAGTTAGCTCTCATAGATGGAAAGAGAATGAACGCGGTTTTCCATGGTCCACTTTACCAGAACAGAATGACCAGAGCCTTCAACAAGAGAGTCAGACCAAGACGGTTTACACCAGGGCAGCTGGTGTTGAAGAAGATTTTTCCACATCAAGATGAAGCCAAAGGGAAGTTCTCCCCTAACTGGCAAGGTCCATGCATTGTTCATCGGGTTCTGACAGGAGGAGCCCTCATACTTGCAGAAATGGACGGAGAAGTTTGGCCAAAACCAATAAATTCAGATACAGTCAAGCGATACTATGTGTAACCGTTTATGATTTCCTTATGTAGTTTGAACTACGTCTGACCTGATTCCCGTTTAAGAGGGGATACATAGGCAGCCTTATGGGTTCGGTCACAATTCAATAAAATTTTCATTTCCCCTTGCAATTGGAATCTGGGGCAGTATTTTGAGGAGGATCCTCAACATTCCGAAGTAACTTCAGTCGATCATTGCAAGCAGCCGTCAGAAGCATCAACCCACTAAACTGGGGCAGAATTTTGAGGAGGGCCCTCAAAATTCCGTAGAAAGAAAGGTCACAATGTTTTGAACCACGTCGCGGTCGTTGGTTCATCTAAAGCATTTTTTTAAAATATATATACATATATCCTACCTTTAACAAAACTCATGCATACCTACTATCGAAATCGCTTTATTTGACAATGCTGCCCCGAGGGTACCTACATTATCACCATAAACAGAGCCGAGCCAGTCAAGCGAAGCTAGCGGGAACGCGAACTAACCGGTCCCATTACAAAACTCACGATTTTTCTTTGGATGCAGGCACCCAAGTCACAAATCAGCAAATCTATTTACACACTCGTAATTTCAGGAATACAACTCTCGAATTATCGCTTCACAACCACTATCGATACACGATATCCCCAGCAGTCACAACGTTGCAATCAACAACCAGCTATTCGCTATCAGCTAAGAATCTTTTGCTACTACTCGTCTCTCATCTTCCGCATATGGCTACTATTCTGCCTTCCGAGGTTAAGCTATACCTCCATTTGCATTTCTTGCATTGCATAAGGCTACTATTCTGCCTTCCGAGACTAAGCTTTGTCTCTTGCATTGCATAAGGCTACTATTCTGCCTTCTGAGGTTAAGCTTTACCTCCATTTGCATTGCATAAGGCTACTATTCTGCCTTTCGAGACTAAGATTTGTCTCCATAATTGCATAAGGCTACTATTCTGCCTTCCGAGGTTAAGCTCTACCTCCATTTGCATTTCTCTGCATTGCACAAGTCTATTACATTGCCTTCCGAGGTTAAGCTCTACCTCTATTGACATCTCTTTGCATTGCATAAGGCAACTATCCTGCCTTTCGAGACTAAGCTCTGTCTCCATGATTGCACAAGGCTATTATTCTGCCTTCCGAGGTTAAGCTCTACCTCCATTCGCATCTCTTTGCATTACATAAGGCTACTATCCCACCTTTCGAGACTAAGCTCTGTCTCCATGATTGCACAAGGCTATTATTCCGCCTTCCGAGGTTAAGCTCTACCTCCATTTGCATCTCTCTGCATTGCACAAGGCTATTATTCTGCCTTCCGAGGTAAAGCTCTACCTCCATTTGCATCTCATTGCATTGCATAAGGCTACTATCCCGCCTTCCGAGACTAAACTCTGTCTCCACTTGCATCGGCTGAAAGATCGCCATTTATATTTACACTTTACATCGGCTGAAACATCGCCACTTATATTTACACTTTACATCGACTGAAATATCGCCACCTTATTTAAGTCTTGCATCGGCTGAAAGATCGCCATTTATATTTACACTTTACATCGGCTCAAATATCGCCATTTTATTAAAACATGCATCGGCTGAAAGATCGCCAAATCCTGCATTTCATGGGCTGAAAGATCGCCAAAATCATCCGAAGGCGTCATCGTTCTGAGGCACCATTTTCATAGCCCGAGAACATCATGCCATGACCTGAGGACCCCACTTTTATCTCTGCATCGCATTATTCAAAGGAATCATGGTTCGGAGGCATCATTCTCATAGCCCGAGAGCATCATTTCATAGCCTGCGAATCCTTTATTATGTGTTTCATGGCCCAGGACACCATAGTCCGAGGACGTCATCCTAACCGTCCAAAGACAGCATTCATGGTCCAATGGGAACTTGCACCATGTTTAAATTTATGCACAACATATGCGCTCGTGTTTTATTTGCAGGTAAACCGGCTAGCAACGGCCGTTTCAGCAGGAGCGATCCTGCTCCAGTTCCCGCAGCCTATCAGACTCTGACCATCCTTCTCAACCTGAACACCGCACCCGTTTTTCGAAAATCTCCATCGGCATATTCCGCCTGTGGATCCCCAACTATATATGGCCTGATTCCTGTAAGACCGGGGATATGTAGGTAGCTCAGGAACCAGAGCTTGGTCAAAATTCTTCAAATCGTTCGTTCGGTCAAAATTGGCCATCATATCTTTACCCGATAACTCTTTCATCCTTCCCGGGTAAAGAGGGGCAGCTGTTGATACCCAATATTTCCCTATGTATTTTATATACAAAATACTTTCAAAATAGCATGTACATGCGTATATAAGCATGCCCAAGAATTTTGGTATTTTTTCCTAATTATTAAAGATTTTAAAACCAATTTATTGTCTATTTTATCAGTACAAAATCCACTAATTATTCCCAAGATTATCATTTTGGTGAATAATTTATTTTTTATTCTCACATTTGCACCAATTTATTTGGTATTTTTTAAAGCTAAATTGCATATAATGCAATTATAGCCTATTTTACGATTAATAGTATTTTATAATTGTAAAATTAGCTCCAGTATTTTTAAATTTATATTTATGCACTATTAATTGTTTCAGTATTATTAATTTACTTTTAAAATCAGCTTTACTATTAAAAAGGGAAAATTGGCTATTTAATATCTAGCCCCATTTCTATTTCAATTATAGCCCTATTTCATTTCAATTTCGGCCCCTAAATTGACCCAATTCTACCCAATTAATCAGCCCAAATTTTACTCCGGACCCAGCCCACGACCCAATTCCAAACGACCCAACCCGTTCCCCACCTACACATCTAAATCTGGACCGTTGGTCACTCAAGATCAATGGCCAAAACTCACCCTTCCATAATTAAACCTAACAACCTACCCGAATCCCCCTCATTCTCAGCGGACCCGACGCCCTGAAATCCCAAAACACTCTCAATTCCTCTCAACAACTCTCCGAAACCCTAGCCTCTTCCCACCTTCCTTCACCGGATATTCACCGGAATCCATGGCTTCCCAGGCTATGGATGGTCTTTACCCACCCTCACCACCATTAGACCTTGAGTGTTTAAGGTCTGGAAGACTGACTTCGATGGTTCTTCCTCCGAACTTCTCCGATGTTCGATTCCATGGCTTCTCCGGCCATGCTCCGGCACATTCGAGACCCAGGAGCCTGATTCTTGACCTCTCTGACTCAAGATAGGACCTGTCTCCAAGCCTTTCTCATTTCTAGGGTTTCTCCGAAACCCTAAGCCATTCGAGGTTCTTTCACCGTTATTTGTTTAGATCTATACTCTGTCTATGCTTTTTTTTGCATCTAGAGTGTTTTCCCTAAAAGTTTTTGTCTAAATCGTTTCTCTCCGATTTTAGGGTTTCTAAAAGGATTTTTGGAAAAAAAAAGTCTTTCTGATTCTTTTTCTTCTTTGCTTTATGTGTGTTTGCTTACACCCTGCTCGTATGATTTCTTTTATTTTATGCATATATTATCTTTTACCTCTTCTTTTCTACTCCTGCTATGTTTTCACTACTCTTCTGCTATGTGTGCCTAACGTTTGATTTTTTGGACTCTGTTCATGTTCTTACATGCTTCATCCACTTGTGTTCAAGCTTGTATTATTTCCTTCTTCTGAACTCGTTTAGGCTATGAGTTTTCTCAAATATGTTCTTCATGATTTTTCTTCCTTTGTCGTTCAAGCATACTATCATATCTGTTTTTGTTGAGACTCTGAAACAAATGGTTTGCTTTCCATGTCTGATTCAATTGTGAAACCCTAGGATTTGGGGGTTTCCTTTGACGACTTTGATTTTTGTGTTCAAGTCAGGGTTCCACATTGGGACCCCGGACTCTCAGACTCATTATGAGTCTGCAGATTGAACCTGCATCTCCTTGCTTATGATTCTGAATTTTTCTTTGGTTAAATTCTCTTTTAAATAACTTAACAGTCTCTCCTTGATTTACATATTCGTGTGTTTATATATGAGAATTTTTCTTTCAAAAAAGAGCTTTTCCAACTACTGATTGATCCCGAATTCCTTTAATTGTGTTCACTTGATTGTTACTGATTTTCCCTAATTGAACCTTTCTTTTCCCCTTTTCCTGACTTGATTCACTCACGTGAAAGTCTGAAATTTAAATTTTTACTGGTTGATTCCCTTTCCATTTACAAACCGTGTACTATTAGTTTGTTGCCTTAAATAACTTCTATGTACTTACCCTTTATTATACTACTGGGAAAATATTTTTTCAAAATCCCTTTCCATAATTGTTTTTCCCCGTTTGAAATCAGAATCCCTTAACTAAAGGGAGACTGATTGCAATGTTATTTCCTTACCTTTTTTCATGCTTATTTGCTGCATTATAAAAGGGGCTCGACCCTTCGGCATTGAAACAAGTTTTAAGCTCTGAAAAAACTTTACAACTCTAGAACTTTGAGCTTTTGAATCCCAAAAGTTCAATGCTCATACTCTCACACACCCACTTTCAGTCACAATACTATTGCAAACTCTCTACTCTCTGCTGAGACTTTTGTACTGCTTTGCTTGCAACTTGGCTTTTCAAGACTGCTGTTTTACTTACCTGTTTTCCCTGAAATTGGTATGTCTCCATTTGATTTCAATTCCTTCACTATGTGTTTACTTTACAGTTGTCCTATTCCTATCTACTTTGCTGTTCATATTCTGTATTAAACATGTTACTTTCTTTTATGTTCATTGTCTGTTATGAATCCCCCATACCCCCATTCCCTTTTGTGTGCTGAGCTAAAGTTCATGGCCTTACAGTATCCAAATTGCTGCCCAGGTCTGAACCTGACCTTCAATAGGTCCTAACTCTCAAATTTAATCTGACAGGCTGGTCAGGGGTGTGCCAGTATCCTTGTTGATGGGCATGACCACTAGTTTGTTACGGCCTTCCCTGATTCCCCCTCTATTGCACTTACACTTATTCTTAGACTCTAAGTTATGCCCCCCCTCCTATGAGGCTTGCCTTGGGGACCTTGAGTTCCCTCTGAACTTGGACATTTGAGGGCTAGCCATTCCACACTACACCATTATCTGATCCTGCAAATTTAATGGAGTTCATGAAGCTCCTTGGAACTCTGACACACCCAAATGAGAAAGGCTTTGGAAATCTGATCTTTGGAAGTTGGTTTATTTAATGTTTCAAACTAGGAGTCTGAATTAGGCTATCCTTGGTTGGAATTTTAATCTTTGATGTAATTTTTATTTACATTTCTAGATTCATTCAAGTTGTAATACTTATGGGGTGTATAGTAAACAATGGGGGAGGGTCTCTCATGTTATGCATATGGGGTAGATATCATATTTTAGGTCTTTATTTCCGCAACCACAACACTTTCGTTTATGTTTCTGGATATAGAGATCCTGCCTATAGATTTTTTCCATATAGATATCCTGCCTATAGTTTATTTCAATACTGCATATAGAGATCCTGCCTATAGTTTATTTCATTTCAGCATACAGAAGCCATGCCTATAAGATTCTGCATTTCAACATATAGAAGCCATGACTATAAGTTTCTGCATTTTTGCACATGCATATGACATTAGGCAAAACAATCCATAGGCTAAGGAATAATCAATTGCATCCTAGATACCATGCTCATAGGATTCCTGCACTTGCATAGCCGTTTTAAAATCAGTAACGCTTAGAATTCATGCCTATAGGAGCAGTCGTTTAAATCTGATTCATCCGCAAGTCTAAAATCAGTAATAATATTGTTAACATCTGCGGAATCGGTTCATCTCTAAAATCAGCAATCCTCCCTTAAAATCAGTATGTATCACCTTGTTAGACATCATGCCTATAGGACTCACCTAGGCAAACTATTAGGTAATCAATTAATTCTACCAGTCTTTAATAATCACAACCAGCATGCATGCCTAATTTGGACTTGTTATCTAAAAATATGTAATAAATCAGCCACCCTCCCCCCTTTCATTTAAGTTTAATTAAAGACCTAACCAGTACTTGCAAGTCATGCTAAACAATTTTTGTTTTGAATAAGGAGGCCCCCTTTGAGCCTTAACTGCTATGTGTTTTTCCCTTAATTGCTCTTATGTGTTTTGTTTGTCGCGCTAGATTTTTGCCTTTTAAACTTCAAAAGCCAATATCCCTCCCCTTTAGAAATAGTAGTCCCAACAGCCTCCGCGATTGATAATACTAGGGCGGGTAGTAGCATGCAATAAGTAACGACACTATTCCGCGCTTTAGTACCTTAACGGGATGGGAAAGGGTAGACATGGATATGATGATCACACGATAACACCACGCGTATAATTGATTACCGGGTGTTGCGTGGATGATCCATGTTATTTATAAACCTAGGACCCCCCCCCCTCCCTATGTACTTTCGTTTTTGTTTTTCTTTAAACTGTCAGTTTCCAACTCTTTAAACCTTGTATTTCGCTTCAAATTATTTAAAACCTCTTTGAATTTCCAGCACTGTTTTCTTTTTGAACTTCTGCCCATTTCATTTCTTTTGTCTGGTTGTTTGCACTCGTTATTCGATCCTTATTTTCCTGCACTTATACATTCTTTTAAACAACTACGAAACCACCTATATCCTGACTTCAACATGTTTATTTAACCTTTATACATTCCTACTTGCAATCGTTATGTGGAAGTTGTCTTGTATGTTAACTTGTTTTAAAATCAGAACTGTAACATGGCCGGGAACCACACTAGTGGATCTTGGGGAGGGGGTGCCTAACACCTTCCCCCTGAGATAATTTCAAGCCCTTACCCATTCTCTGGTTCTTCTTTCTTTTAAATTCTTAGTGTCCTAATGCACTTAATCATCAGGTGGAGACTCTTCTAATCTCAAACCCAAATTCCCAAAAGGAATAGAGTTGTCCGCTCAAATTTCGTAAACCAGATTTCGCCTTTAGAAAAGGGGGGCATCGACAATGATATTCCGGGTTTTGAGAGCATTATGTTCAGTTCGGGACTTATTATTGTATATGCCGAGCGGAATCTAAAATTCTTAATTAAATTTACCTGTTAAATTGTTCTTTATCATGTTTTCATTTCAATTCAGCAAAATGTTAGGCTTACCTAGTCGTAGAGACTTGGTGCCGTCACAACGGTTCATGGAGGGAGAACTTGGTTCATGAGAAGTTTTTATCAAAGCTCTAGGTTCATAGGAGTCGTGAGTAAGAAGCCGGTTTATTAGAGTCTCACAGATCGGTATGGAGACGTCTGCACTTATTTTCGGGAGGCTATGGAACTGTTAGGAAAATTCCACTTCATTTCATTCCTTGTCGTGCGAGATTACTGACTTCGAAACTCTAAACTTCTGTCTTTTATTCTCTCACAGATGGTGAGGACACGTGCTACCAGAGATGATCGGGCACCCGCACCCCCTACCAGAGCCGCTGGAGGCCGGGGCCGAGGTAGAGGCTGAGGACGCGCACATGGTGCAGCCAAGGCGCCCGATACGCCTACTAATACTACTACTCCAGATTTCCAGGAGACCCTTGCAGAGTTCATGAGCATGTACATCACTCTAGCTCAGGCAGGGTTGATTCCCCTTGTTGGAGTCACATCTCAGGCTGGGGGAGGAGTACAGACTCTCGCCGCCCGCACCCAAGAGCAGCGGATTCAGGTTGATCAGATCCTAGAGGTTATACCGCTACCGCCTGTAGCCCTAGCTCCGCCCGAGGGTAGGACAACAACATCACAGGAGGACCAGCGGAAGCTTGAGAGGTACAAGAAGTACGACCCTTCTACATTCAGTGGTCTAGCATCAAAGGATGCTCAAGGATTTCTGGAGGAATGCCACCCTATCCTCCGCACTATGGGCATAGCAGAGTCGATTTGGGTTTCTTTCACTGCCTTCCAGCTTTGAGGGGCAGCATATTAGTGGTGGCGTACTTTTGAATTGGACAGTCCAACTGAGGCAGCTTCCCTTACATGGACCCAGTTCTCGGATATGTTTTTGAGGGAGTATGACCCTCAGAGCCTCAGCGACGCATGGCGCGCGAAGTTTGAGCATTTGCGCCAGGGTACTATGACTATTTCTGAGTATGCTGTCCATTTTACTGACTTGGCTGGACATGCACCGGCCTTGGTTTCTACAGCTCGAGAGAGAGTTCGTTCGTTTATTGCGGGTCTCATTCCCAGCATCAGGTCTAGCATGGCCCGGGAGTTAGAGATGGATCTCGCTGTTTACCCTAAAATCTGAGTAATAATTAAACTTCTATTGTGGTTTTAAAGATATGTGATTTTATCCAATACTAACTGATAAAATAGGAATCAACTGTTTAAATGAAAGAGTAAGGTATGACAAACCTATTACACCCCGCAATATTACGTCGATATTACGTCTCGCAGTATAATATTACGATGCTGCTACATCTCACAGTATTAAATTACGATGATGCTGCACCCTGTAGTATTGAACGAATTTGTCGTAAGGTAATTGACATTAGTCCAAGGAAAGAGATTATTTGGAGATTATGTGGATTATTCTATTTTAAACAAATGATGAGTAAATTCGTGAAGGTGAGAGGGGAAGCAAGTCAAAGAAAATGAATTTTTCCTCCAAGTTTGACATATTGAGATAAAATACGGGTCGATCGTTAATACTCGATATTTATGGACTAGTGCCATACAATGTACTGCATGACCATGCTAGTAAGGTGTACAAGGTATGTTAAAAGAGAGTAGTATTTTAAGTAAGTTGAGATAATTCTTAATTATGCAGGTAATTTGTTAATTACCGGGTAATGAGACCTTACCTAATTAATTGGGAATATATTGGATAAGTATTAAAAAAAAAGCATGAGGTGGCAGCCCACATACAATTAGGAATGACTCATATTACAATTTAAAAGGTGGCATCATATCACAATTCATTGATTATAACGGGTGGAATGACTCATATCACAATTCAATGATTATGAGACTTCTTTCAGAAATCCAAACAGATTGAAGAATGGAAATTTGATTCCAACAAAGAATGGGCATTATTCTTGAATCAAATGACAAACAATTCCAACATCAGTAACATGAATTCAACGATCAGATGACAAACAATTCCAATTCATTATTCATTTTATGAAAGATGTCATACAGATCGGTTAGAGAAACGTAAATAGCTTCCACAAAATTCATGCGAAATGTCTTGATACTATAGCAACGTGGGAGTTGTGATTCTAAGGGAGTACGGTGCAATCTTTTTCAAGAATATCATACGGATTTTTCCCTACTCCAGGTATGTAAAGGCTATCCCTTCGTTCTTTTTGGAATGATCCAAATAATACAAATGAAACAAGCAAAATACGCAACTTTCATAAATGACTCTATTCAAAGAAATATTAGGAGTGTCTATACTCTTGATTCCCCATGTGAATTATTATTATATTTTCTGTTCATGAGTCTTCGAAAAATACGTATTTGATAAAGTTTATCCGAAAGCCATATTGATTTTTATGGCATTCCGAGAAAATCTTATTAACGTATTTCTTATGCATTTCATGCATATATATATGTACATTGACCCATGATCAGATGACATCATATACGTGTATATATATATATATATATATATATATATATATATATATATATATATATATATATATTTATATGGGATATGGGGAAAAGGTTACGGCGTAATATACGCACCACCACCTGATCAGCTGGTATATGTTGATGATATAACCACAGTGGCCGAGATGATATGATGGGATGCCCTCAGAGGCTTGATAATGTTATGAACACATGTACCTATGCATGAACTGACATTCATATGCATATGCATGACACTAAAAGTATTTCATGATTTACGGAGTTATCCAGACTTACAAGTTGAGTCATTTACTTAATATTTCCTTCCACGTCTGTAATATACTTATTTATGTGCGTTACTTACTCGGTACATTATTCGTACTGATGTCCCTTTTTCCTAGGGACGCTGCGTTTCATGCCCGCAGGTCTTGATAGATAGGTCGAGAGTCCTCCAAGTAGGCTATCGGCTCATCAGAAGGTGTTGGTGCGCTCCATTTATTCCGGAGTTGCTTCTTTGGTCAGTATGAATAGTACATGTATCGATTAGTATGGCGGGACCCTATCCCGACATTTGTGATATCATTACATGTTACTTGATTTCTTTTAGTGCCGAAAAAATATCAAGCTCCGCCTAGTTCCGCCTCGTCTAACCCAAATCAATGGCGAGAACCTCCAAAACAGTTCCTCAAAAGGAGAAAGCTTCCTCCTCCTCTTCCCAGCCAGCCGGTGATAAAGCATCGGCCCTTCACGAGATTATTCTCGGCCCCTACGTCATAAAGAGAGACTTTAATGTTGAAAAACCCCCTGCAATCCCTGGCCGATGCGAGTATGTATCGAGGTATATTTGCTCGATAATGGAGAAGCACCTTAGGTCTATGAAGATGGACTGTTGCTGGGGGAACAAGGTCGTGGTACAAATCCCCCACCCCGTGAGAGCATTACTACTCATGTGGAGGGGTTCCTAAGTGTTTACACTTATCCGTTCACATTGGGTCCCATCAATCTAATCGTGATCGGCTTCTATAAGACGTATCAGGTCACCTTCGGCCAGATCCACCCTTTTTGCTAGCGTTTAGTGATCATGCTTCGCTATTTCTCCAGCAAGGCCGAGGGGCTAGAGTTTACTCTTAATCACCTTATCCGATTGTATCGACCTCAACTTTACCGAGGGTTGATAAAGCTTCAACGTCGGTCGACCAAGGCCTTCTTTTCTAGAAATGATGAGGATAAGCATCGGGGCTAGATGAGCTGATTCGTTCGAGTGAGGATCACAGATGTCATCCCCGAGGAAAAAATGTCGTTCCCAGAGAAATGGAACCCCGATCGTAAGTGAAGTCCTTTTTTGGTATCCTCTTATTTTTGCATTGTGTGACGCCTTCGCCTTTTTTGCAGTGGTTGCTTGGATGCCCCATGCAGTTGCCGACCTCGAAGACTGGGTTAGGAAATTAGCTACGACCTCCTCGTATGACGAGCGCAAATAGCGTGACTTTGCAATGGGCAAATGTGAAGCCAAACAACATGGTAAGTCCTTCTCCGAAGTGTTTGGCGCTTTCCCCTTTACTGGAGATGACACCTTACTCATACCCGATTTTTATTCATGTGGCTATTATAGATGTCTCTAAAAGGAGGGCAGCCCCGCTCAGGAAAGAGACCGAGTCCCCGATCCCAAAATTGGGGAAAGATAATAAGAGAAAAAGGGTTTCGAAATCCGAAGACCCCCAAGATAGGAGGGACCCTACTCAAAGGCAAATAAGGAACCTCGTTCACGTGGACATAGATTCAGTCCATCAACTGAATGGTGAAGAAGAGGACGAGGGCGAAGAGTTGGCGCTGGTGACCCGAGCCAGGAAGCAAGTTGAAGCCGCCAAGCCCTCTGAACCGGAGACCCTGTCTTACGGAGAGGAAGCTCCAAAGAAAAACACGGGAAAAGCCCCCGGATAGCCTGTGGTAGAGATTGTTCCACCGCCTTCAACAAGAACACCAAAGGGGACAAGTACCGAGATCCCCGGGGCTGAACAGAGCGTCCCGAGCGACTTGCTCGGGGCCATGATAATTGGTCACTCTCCTCCACTACTAGCTTCTTCTGAGGAGGCAATAATGGAAGCTCAAGCTTTGCGAACGCCTGACCCGAGCGGAGTCCTCGGTGAAGAAGATCCTTTCCAGGATTGCTTTACTGGGGTCGATAATGCCGCCGACCTCAACGACGCATCTACCCTCTTCGAAGAGGCTCACTATCTTTTCTCTCGGATAAGCATTAACTCCTTTCGTTACAATTTCTTCTTCTCCCCTTACCCTAACCGATATCTCTTTTTTTCTGCGTAGGCCATTACTAGGTTTAGGGTCGAGCTGAGCCAATGTGAGGCTGAGCTCCGGGGTGCTAAAGAGAAAAATTTGGCCTAGGCCAAAAAGATCGACGAGCTCGAGGCCAATCTTGCCGCAACTGAGGCTGAGGTTGCTGAATCCAGGGCCAAGGTCGAGAAGAAGAAGGCCACGACTAATAAAACCATTATTGTGTACTTAAGAGATGCTGAGGCTGCTCAAATGGAGCTAAGGGAATATTTCGAGCTGGAGAAACGGAGCAACGATTTGGCCAAGTGTCAATCTCGGAGGGAGACCCTCGAAGAAATCCATGCTTGAGTTTTCGACCTTACCGAGGAGTTAGCTCAAGAAAAAGCACTCGAAGCCGATGCCAAGTTTCTCGTCTCCTCCTCCGACGATGATGATGACGAAGGAAGACAAGGTGGGTCCGATAATGAAGTTGGGCCCGAAGAGGAAGCTGCTCCTAAGGGAGAGACCAGCCCTGGGCATACATAGGATTTTTCTTTCTCTTTTTTGTATCTTTCTTTTCGTAAGACCTTTTGTCGGTCTCTTGTACGTATCCTTTTCCAAGTATATAAAAGAAGAATTTCATTGAATTTTTTCTCGATGTGTCCTTCCTTACAAAATTCTTATAATAACTTCATTCTTTGTACTGTGTGTTCGATATTTTATCTCAGATGGTTTCTTTGAAATTCCGTGGTCGAGTTCGAATAAGGTTCGAACTTTGGGGCATGCACCCTTACGGGCTCGTGCCGGATAATGGTGGGTCCCCAAGCCATAATCAAGTTCTTATTTATTTAGGCTGGGGATAATCGAACCCTTGGATTAGGATCGGGTGACAACAAAATCTCGAACCCTAAGTGTATCGGCCCTTAGGCTTTTCTAGATCAGGCCCTTATGACCTCTAAGATATGGATATTATTTCCCCTTTTCGGCTTAGAAGAATTAGTAAAAATTTCTTTATGTTTATGCCTTGGCATGTATCTTTTACCCATTTGGTCTTTGACGGTTTAGTGTCGATAGGAACCCTTTTATTTTTAGTGCCTTAGCACAAGTTTGTATGTGAATAATTCGATACGTCTTGAAGTTTTTCGAGGGCTGATTTTATCGAAGCCCTTTGATTATTTTGCCGAGGGTAGCCTTTATTAACTGGTTTTCATAGAATTCGAAGGCCTGTTTTTATTGTGGGATCCCGACGTCTCCGAGCCGCGTTATTTCGACGTAACCTTTAATATGACCGTAGCCTTCGAGCGTGTCTCATGGACATGTCTCCTGATAACATTTCGAACTTGTTTTAAACGTCAGTCCTCGAGTTTGATGGCCTTGGCCTTTAGGTCGAGGGATGCCTCTTTGAGGTCTTACGAATTCGAGTTTAGAAAACTCGAACGTGTTGACTGTCGATGACAGTACCGGAGTATTCGTGGTATATTTGCATCTTGGCCCTTGAGCCGTTTCTCACAGAATCACAAGTATGGAGTTCGTATAGCAGCAAATTTCTTTGAGAAACAAAGTGCTTAATATAGAAAGAATGCTTCTTTGAAAAATTCATACATGCGTACATGTTTTGCCATCGGGGCTCGACTATTCTATATGTATATGTTCATCTGGCCGTTTGGCCCATTAAAAAGAAGCCTTGTATACTGTTGAATTTTCCTTAGGTAGCACATAGTTAATGCCTCGTTAAACACCTCACCAGAAAAACACATTTGGGATAAAACCCAATCTAAGGGAAAAAGAGTGCAATGCGTGCTTTAAAACCTAGGATCTTCGTGTAGAATGGTGCCCTTGACGTCATCGAACAAACACCTGTAGTAAGTTATTATTAAATATAAATAGAAAAGGGGATAAGGTCATACCTTAGCAATAATGTCATTTGAGTAACGATACATTCTAATTGTATGGCAACTGTTCGCCTTCCGTCGCGCCAAGTTTGTAGGATCCCTTTCTGATGACCCCGATGAGTCGCTGATTCCGAAGTGTCGAAGGTTGGTTCTTCTATTATAGTTTCTCTCGATTCTTTGCTTCTTCGCAGCCATCCGAACAAGTGCAGCTTCGCGTTTTTTATCTAATAACTCGATGCTCGTATTCATAGCCTCGTGATTTGATTCCTCCGATGCATGTAAAAATCTGGCGTTGGGTTCCCTGACCTCGGCAGGAACTAAGGCCTCGGATCCGTATACTATAGAGAATGGGGTTTCCCCCTTGCTGGACTTCGATATCATTCGATATTCCTAAAGAACCTCCGGTAGAACTTCTCTCTATTTTCCTTTTGCGTCGTTCAACCTTTTCTTTAAGTTTTGAGTGATAGTCTTGTTTGTCGATTCGTCTTGTGTGTTCCCACTCGGGTGGTACGACGTTTATAAGATCCATTTTATTTTGTGTGCTTCGAGGAACTCCATTACCCTGTTGCCGATGAATTGCTTCCCGTTGTCGCATTCGATTTTGGCAGTATCCCGAATCGACACACGATGTGGTGCCAGATGAAGTCTATAACTTCTTTTTCTCTGAATTTAGAAAAGTAGTCAATCATAAACAAAATGAATTTAGCTTTACCTAGGGTCATTGGTAGAGGGACGACGATGTCCATTCCCCATTTCATGAAAGGCCACGAGGACTAGACTGAATGATGTTGCTCCCCAAGATGATGAATCATTGGTGCAAACTTTAGACATTTATCGCATTTTCTGACAAACTCCTTGGTGTCTTTTTCCATGCTATGCCAGTAATATCCTACTCTGACAGTTTTGCGAATCAAAGACTCGGCGCCGGAGTGGTTTCCACAAGTGCCTTCGTGGATCTCTCTTAAAACATAATCGGTGTCCCTGGCCCTAAACATACCGCCAATGGCCCATCCAATGTCCTTCTGTATAATGTCCCATCTTTATCCAGTGTGAACGAGCAGCCTTGGTTCGTAAAGCCCTTGATTCTTTATGGTCCGATGGGAGCTTCCAATTTTTTAAAATATTCAACGTACGTATTCCTCCAATCCCAAGTCAATCTTGTAAAATTTATCTTGGCATAACCCTCCTCGACTACAGATCTCGACAATTTGACGACAGTCCCTAGGATAATATCATCTTCATTGACTGATGACCCCAAGTTTGCAAGTGCATCGGCCTCACTATTTTGTTCTCGAGGTACATGATCTAGATTCCACTCCGTGAAGCGGTGCAAGGTTACCTGTAGCTTTTCCAAATATCTTTGCATCATATCCTCTCGAACTTCGAAGCTTTTGTTTACTTGGTTCACCATCAACAGAGAATCGCACTTGGCTTCAACGACTTCTACCCCCAAGCTTTTAGCTAGCTCGAGACCTGCAATCATGGCCTCATACTCGGCCTTATTATTAGTCAACCTAGATCTTTTGATAGATTGTCTAGTGCTACCTGTAGGTGGCTTCAAAATGATGCCAAACCCGGACCCTTTCACATTTGAGGCATTGTCCGTGAAGAGGGTCCATACCCCCGATGATGTACCTGATTTTAGAAGAAGTTCTTTCTCCACTTAGGGTACAAGTGTCGGCGTAAAATTGGCCATGAAGTAAACTAAGATTTTAGACTTGATGGCCGTTCGGGGTTGATATCCGATATCGTATCCGCTAAGTTCGACGGCCCATTTGGCCAATCGGCCCGATAACTCGGGCTTATGCAAAACATTTCGAAAAGAATAAGTGGTTAACGCACATATGGGGTGACATTGGAAATATGACTTTAGCTTTCAAGATGCACTTATTAATGCAAGTGCTAACTTTTCTAAGTGTGGATATCTAGTTTCAGCATCTCCTAAAGCCCGACTTACGTATTAGACAGGGAACTGCGTACCTTGCTCTTCTCGAACTAGTACACCACTTACCGCTATTTCGGACATTGCCAAATATATGTACCACTTCTCATCAACCTTCGAAGTGTGAAGCCGAGGTTGGCTCGAGAAGTATCGCTTCAATTCCTCCAATGCTTGTTGGAATTTTGGTGTCCATGCGAAATCATTTTTCTTTTTGGGTAAGGAAAAGAACCTGTGGCTTCGATCTGATGACCTCGAATGAATCGGCCCAAGGCGGCTATCCGTCCAATTAGACTTCGTACGACTTTCACACTATCTACGATGGTGATATCCTCAATGGCCTTGATTTTTTTGGGATTGATTTTGATTCCTCGATTTGATACCATGAAGCCAAGGAACTTGCCCAAGTCGACCCCGAAGGAACATTTTTCCAAGTTAAGCTTCATGTTGTACTTCTTCAAGATTTTGAATGTTTCCTGCAAATGAATTAAACGGTCCTCTGTACGCAGGGACTTAACTGACATATCGTCAATGTATACTTCCATTGATTTACCTATCTGTTCCTCGAACATTTTGTTAACTAGGCGTTGGTATTTAGCTCCTGCATTCTTTAGCCCAAAAGGCATTACATTGTAACAGTGTTCCGTACTTTGTGATAAATGAGGCCTTCTCTTGGTCTTCCGAGTTCATCTAAATTTTATTGTACCTGGAATAGGCATCGAGAAAGGTAAGGATCTCGTGGCTAGCAGTGGAGTCGATCATGAGATTGATGTTAGGCAGCGGAAAAGAGTCTTTAGGGAATGCCTTGTTTAAATCCTTGTAATCTACGCAAATTCTAAGTTTGTTACTTTTTTTTATGGACTACACCTACGTTGTCTAACCACTCAGGGTATTTTAGCTCCCGAATAGATCCTATTTTACGAAGCTTAGTTACCTCATCCTTTATGAATGCATGTTTCACCTCAGACTGGGCCTTCTTTTTTGCTTCACTGGTTTGAACCTGGGGTCGAGGCTTAGCTGGTGTGTTGTTATTCCAGTGGGATCCTTGTCATGTCTAAATAAGACCAAGCAAAACAATCCATGTTATTGATAAGAAATTGAATGAGTTTTTTCCTGAGTTCGGGGGTTGACCCAGTTCCCGTAGTATCACATGTTCCAGCTCTTCGACCGTTGACTTGGTTGCATCTAATTCTTCAAGAGCAACGAAAGTTTGAGGAGTAAGGAAATCCCCATCTTCTTCTTCGATTACCTATTTCTCCGGTTCGTTCAAAGTGGGTGCCGGTGATTGCTATTTGGCTATCTGCTATTCTTTGGTGCTCGATTTTTTTGAGGTCGAAGGCGCTGGTATCAACGTCACCTCATCGATTGCAAACATTTCCTTTGCAGAGTTTTGTTCCCCATAAACTATTTTCATACCTGATGAAGGGTCGACGGTGCTGCCCTCATGTTGTGGATCCATGGCCTCTCGAGCAGTGCATTATGTCTCATGTCGCCTTCAATGACATGGAATTTTGTATCTTGGATGGTCCTGGCCACATTCACTGGTAGGATTATCTCCCCCTTCGTTGTTTCGCTTGCTATGTTGAAGCCGTTTAGGACTCGAGATGCAGGCACGATTTGGTCCTGCAGGCCGAGCTGCTCTGCGACCCTTGATCTTATTATTTATGCTGAGCTACGTGGATCCACTAGAACACGTTTAACTTGAATTTTATTTAACAAAATAGAAATTACCAGGGCATCGTTGTGCGGTTGAGAAATGCCCTCTGCTTCATCGTCATTGAACGATAGGATACCTTCGAGCACATAGCCCCGAGTCTGCTTCTCTCTGGTAATCGACACCTTGGTTTGTTTGAATATAGGCCCTTGTGGAACATCGACCCCGCCAACAATCATATGAATTACATGTTGTGGTTCATCCTGCTCATTCTTTATGTTGGCGTCTCTTTATCTGAATTAATTTTTAGCTTGATCACTGAGAAACTCTCAAAGATTGCCCTCGTTGAACAATCGAGCTACCTCCTCCCTATGCTCTCTGTAGTGTTCGGTCCTGTGGCCATGCGTGCTGTGATACTTACACATCAAGTTTTGATTTCTTGGAGAAGGATCGATTTGTATAGGTCTGGGCCACTGGGTGTCTTTGATCCTTCTGATGGCCGATACGATCCCCTATGCATCAACACTGAAATTATACTCCGATAGCTGAGGCGCTTCTGCGGGATCGATATGTTTATCAAAACCATTCTTACTCATAAGTTCGGGAGAATTCTGCCCTTGATCATTTCTTAGATCATTTCGAGAAGGATTGCGCCCCGAACCGTTGTTTCTTCGATCTGCGACATATGGGTGACACCGTTCTCTATTTGACCTCGGTTCCCTATTGATATCCCTTGGGGCTTTAAATGCCAATCTATTTGGATGAACTGGATCCGAGGGGGCTCCCAGCTGGTCGTCCTCCATCCTGATCTTCTATTGGTAACGATTATGTACATCTGCCCGAGTAATAACTGGGCAATTGACCAGATTTTGCTTCAACTGTCGTGACGCGATCGAACTTCGATCGACCAACCCTTGGGTAAAAGCTTGCACTGCCCAATAATCCGAGACCGGTGGTAATTCCATTCGCTCCATTAGAAATCGGGATACGAACTCTCTTAGCATTTCATCACCACTCTATCTTATCTTAATAACGTCTGATTTCCTTGTGCAACCTTTACGGCCCTGGCGTGTGCCTTCACGAAGGCGTCTGCTAACATACCAAACGAACCGATAGAATTCAGTGGCAAGTTGTGATACCAAATCATTGCTCCTTTTGACCAAGTTTCCCCAAATTTTTTTCAACAAAACCGATTCGATCTTGTCATCATTTAAGTCGTTGCCTTCAATCCCGCATGTGTACGAGGTGATGTGTTCATTAGGATTTCTCGTCCAGTTGCACTTAGGTACATCTGGCATACGAAACTTCTTAGGAATGGGCTTCAGGTGCCGCACTCGGAGGGAGTGGCTTTTGTACAAACTTTTCAGCATCCAAACCTTATAAGACCGGGGGTGCCCCCGGTATTTTATCAATACGGGAGTTATATGTCTCGAATTTTTTGTCACATCCTCAATCTTTTTCTCTCCCGACTCGATTCTTTTGGTGAGCTCCTCGAGCATCTTCATAGTTGTGGGGTCAGTCCCCGATCTATTACCTTTCGATCTTTCTGGCACCGGCTCAGTACGTCGAGTGATTTCTGGTTCGACCACACATGGATTTTTATGCTTACTATGAAGCTGACGATAGCAACCTGTGTCGCGCTCCCCTTTTTTCCCTCCTCACGTAGGGAGAATCGGGTTTATGACATTTGGGATATGGGACAACTCGTTCCTTTTGGAAACTGGGTTTTGTATTTTTGAAGAGTTGCCACCTAATGATTTATGGTGCATGAGGACACCTATAAAGTTCATCTACAACTACATTTTTTGATAACCCAAGATAGGGTAAAGGCTTGAAATTATCCCAAGGGGAAGGTGTTAGGCACCCCTCAGGATCCACTAGTGTGGTTCCCGGCCAGACAATTCTTTGTGAATTTTGTGCAATTAACATGTATGCAGATAAGGCTCAAACAAGAGGGGATTTTAATACACAAATTCTTGGAAGTAAACAATGTTTGAAAGAGCAATTATTAAAATGCTGATTTTGAAAAGAAGTCGTAATACTTTAAAGACAAAGAAAGAGAGGGAAAGGGGTCCTAGGTTTATTTATTATATGGATCACATCAATGCAATACCAGGTAATCACTCCTCGAAAGAGGGGCTGCATGTGGAATTAGCGCACCGATCATCATATCCATTTCTACCCTTCCCACTCATTAAGGTACTAAACCGCGGATTGGTGTGGACCACTATTGCATGCTATTACCCATCCCATTCCTATCAGTCCTGGAGGAACTTAGGACTACTAATCCTAAAAGGGAGGATATTAGGCTGACGTTGAGGTTTCAAAGTTAAAAATCTAAGGCGACATACAAAACATATATAGGACAACACAATAACAGGGGGAAGCACAGAAACAATGAAGGCTCATATATACCTCCTCAAACAAAGCAATCAATAGCATGACTTAAACAACAAGCAGGGTCTGAAAATATTAAGGCAAAAGGGGAGTTTAAGTTGTTGAAGCAGACCAATTTATTACATAACTCAAATAAAAAGTCCGAATCAGGCCTGCCTGCTGGTTGTAGCAATTACTAGTTAACAGAAGCGTGCTCAATTTTATTTGTTGTTATTACCTAAGGTTTGCCTAAGTGTTTGGGTGAGATCTTATGAGCATGGTATCTATTACTGATTCAGAGTGTGGCAAAGTAGTAACAAATTTAAAACGAGCGGTTTGAAATCCAGTAGGCATGCTTGCTAAACCGTCTTAAATAGGGAGATTAAGTTACTTAAAAAAACTGGTTCGGAATAGACTGATTTTAAATTAGACTACTTTCGGATTCTGATATTACTGGTTTTAACTCCTATAGACGTGATATCTAGTGTTGCTGATTTTAATTCCTATAGACATGATATCTAGTCGAACGTGAAATGGAAACAAGCAGGATTTTTACTTGGAAATTCCTATAGGCATGATTTCTATTCATTATACTGATTATAACATTATGAACATGATACCTGCTTATAGCCGTTTAGATCCTAGAGCATGATATCTAAGTGGTAACAAGCATGCAGAATTTAAAATAAAGTCCTATAGGCAGGTTATCTAGGTGTTGAATTGAACATGCAGAAATTCAAAATAAACCCCTATAGACATGGTGTCTAAAATGCAGATCGAACACGTGGGATGTAAAACAGTCCTATAGGCATGCTCTCTAAAATGCAGAATTGAATCATTCAGAACACAAATCCTATAGGCATGTTTTCTACCCTTGAGCATGCATAATTACCCATCCATTTTCACTAGCCAACCCCAAATGTTTGTTACAAATTATTACAGACTAGTTGTTGAATTACATCAAGAAAATACATTAAAAAAAAGCACAACCATAGGAAGCCTGATTTGACTTCCTCTCTGAGATACGGAACAAAACGCCTCAAATACCACTTGTTTCAAAGCCTTTCTCGGACCTGGGTCTGTCAGAGTTCCCTAAGGGTCTCAAGGGAACCCCGGGCAGTGCTTACACCCAGGTTCATAGAACCAGATAGAGAAAAGTGCAGTGTGGAAGGGCCATCCCTCATGTGTCCAAGTTCAGAGGGAGCTCATGGGTCCCAAGGCAAGGCTCACACAAGAGGGACAAAACATAAGTCTAAGAAGATAGTGGAAGTGCAGGAATAGAGTTTTAAAACTGAGGGGATAAAGGAGTGGGGTAAAGGGTGATATGGAAATAGTAATTATTAAAACACGGAGTTAACAACATCATACAAAGGGGGTCAGGGGTTGGGAATCCATT
This sequence comes from Nicotiana attenuata, assembly GCF_001879085.1. Taxonomy (NCBI): domain Eukaryota; kingdom Viridiplantae; phylum Streptophyta; class Magnoliopsida; order Solanales; family Solanaceae; genus Nicotiana; species Nicotiana attenuata. The sequence goes on from NW_017671110.1 coordinate 24,850, forward strand.
GCAAGGGGGCCTATGTACCTAGATAGGGGTCAGCTTTGGGCATGCACAACAATAGAAGGTGCTGACATGCCTATTAGCCAATCAGAACACACAACAACTAGAGGAGACATGGAGGTTATGATCCCATGGGGATCAAGTTTGGGTCATGCACAGCAATGTTCAATGCTGTCATGCCCCAAACCAGCCACAAATACAAAACACATTGGGGATGGGGATTTAGGGTTCACAAGCCATGAAAAGTAATTGACAGAACCATTAGTTCAGAACGGAAAAGGCAGACTATAGCATGCTTAATAATGGAACTTGGTTAAATACAAACAGGAGATAAACAAGGATGAAAGAAGCAGTAAAGAAACATGTTCTTGCTGATGCTAAAATTAGTTAGAACATACCAGTGAAGGAAGAAAAGTGCAGAAAAAGTAAAGCAAGTAGAGTTCCACAGTCTAGTCTTGGCTTTCAGCCGGCTAGACAAGCATTAGCACAAGTAGTAGAAAAAGAAGAGAGAGTTTTAGTGTGTATGTGTGTGTTTTGAACTTATTGTTCGTTTTTTTTGAAGAGAGGATAGGGTATTTATAGTTTTGAAAACGAGTAAAGAATAAGGTAACAAGTAAAGTTTTAACACAAACATGGAAATAATCACAATTAGAATCAATTAATACAAGTACTTTCCTTTAATCAAGGGATTACTGCTCAAGCGGATACTAACAGGAATAATTGTGGAAAGAAGACTAATTTGAGAAAGATTGATTTCTGACAGTATAGGGGATACTAAAAGTATAGAGTAAATAATTGAGTCTAAGTACAAAAATATACTTAATTGGGGAACGGATTCAACAGGGTGAAATACAACAACAAATAAAGGAAGGAATCAATCACTTAAACAAACGAGTAAAAATTAGGGTTTATAAGGGAAACTTTTAGAATCAGTCGCAACTTTGAGGGAATCAGGATCAATCAAGAAAGAGTCATGATTCTGATCTTCAACATATAAATAGCAAGGGATGGACATGCATACTACATATGTAGGGTAAAACATATTGACAAAGAGGAGCAAATTAAACATACAACAGTCGCAAAAGTAAGCTAGGATTCAGTAATAAAGAAACCTACTCGAAGCACAGTAGGCAACAGGGTCAAGTGGTCACATAGAATCAAAAGTGAAGAAAACATAGTAATAGGTAACGGAGATCAACACACAGAAACAAGTAAAGTCTTCATAGTCATAGCAATAAGTAAGGAAAACCTTTTAAGAAATTAGGATTTTGACAGAGCTGAGCTGAAAAGGTAAGAACTCAGAATCAGATAAGTCCAACAAGACAAAAATTTTCAAACACAAAGAACTTAATCGAACCCAACATGCGTCTAAAAATAAACCAAGAGAGTTTCAGAAACCCAGGTAGAGCCAAATTACACAGGGCTTTTAGCACGATGAACCAAGTAGCAGCAAACATGGACAGACATAGTGAAATCATAGAAACACACTGAAAATCGGAGAAAAGTTTAGGAAACCCTAATTTAAAAATAAAGACTTACTTTGACAGAAAATAGGAGAACCTTTTAGAAAACACTAAGAAGCTCATAATTAGCACAGATCTAAGACAAATCTAAAAGAAAATCGAAAAGATCTTAAAGCTAGGGTTTCAAAGAACCCAGAGAAAGTGAGAAAGACCTTAAAAAGTTACCGATCTAGCCGGAAAAGTCAAGACTCTGACTTGAACAGCCATGGGTGGCCAGAAAAGGACTAGAGATTGAAGTTGAACAAACACTGGACTAGATCTCTTCGAGATCTGTCCATGTAATCACAAAATAGGTAACCAGTAGACATAGGAGACGAGTACACGTCTCAAAACGCCATGGGAGTCCATGGATTAGGCAGGGATTGAAAGGAATTAAGGTGGAATTGGGTGGCGGCGACTAGGGTTTATGTGAGGCTGTAGAGAGAATAGAGAGGAGAGGCATTCAAGGGCGGCAGGTGGTGAGAAATGAAGTAGGTTAAGAGGTCATTTGGGTTTAATTGTGGAAGGGTGAATGGGGAGCGTTGATCTGAATGACCAACGGTCCAGATTAAACGGGGTAGGTAGGGGATCCGGGTTTGGGTTGATTTTAAAAGGGTTAGGGTCGGGTTTAATTCGAAATAGGGCTAGGGAATTGGGGTTCAATTTGGGTTATAATTGAAAGTCAAATGTGGCTACGAGTTAAATAGCTATTTTCCCCTTTTTAAATTATAAAAATAGTAAATGATTTCTGAAAAATAAAATTGAAAATACAAAAATGATTTATAACACATAATTACAATTTAAAAATATCAGGCTCAATTTTATGAATACAAGACGCAATTAAACCTTAAAAATGGCTAATATTGCAATTATATGCAATTTATCTTACAAAAATACTAAATGAATTTGTAAAAATAGGTAAAAATTATCCTAGCCATATTTTGGCATAAATACAATAGATGAATTACAAAAATAGTAATTTTAGAAATAATTATTGAGATTTTATGGATAACAAAGGGGGAGAATAAATCAATTTAAATCTTTGAGAATTATGAAAAAATAATAAAACACTTGGACAGACTTATATATGCATATATATGTTTTTGAAAGTATTTTGCATATTGAAAATACATAGGGAAAAATTGGGTCTCAACAACCAGTTGAGCNAACCCCCCCCCCCCCCCCCCCCCCGCCCCACCCCGTCTCCTATACCATGTGTTCCTTGGCCGCCAGATCAAACTTCCCTACGTACACATCCTCCAGGGTTTGCGCCTAAATACGCATTCAAAGCAACATGTGAACTAACATCGACTGGTTCCACAATCGGCACTTCTCCAGGGTTAATCGGTGGTACACCGGCTCCCGGAGCAACCACATTTTTTTTTACCCATGAAATCCAAGACCATCATTGCCATGTACGGGTCCGTTTTGTGAGTTTTACATGTTTTAACCTGAGAACAAAAATTCTTGACAAGAACAAGTGTGAAAATAACGTGTGTTATCAGAATCAGTACCGAAATAATCACGATTATCTTTAGTCCCACGGTGGGCGCCAAACTGTTTACCCTAAAATTCGAGTAACAACTAAACTTGTATTGTGGTTTTAAAGATATGCGATTTAATCCAATACTAACTAATAAACAAGGAATCAAGTGTTTAAATTAAAGAGTAAAGTAAGTCAAACCAACTTATAAGCAGACCTTGACCTCGAACAATGACGACCTCGAGGTAAATGAACAAGAACAATAAAATATTAATAAGTTGATTCAGATGAACAGTAGGCAAGAAAGCAAAAATGTATATTCTCTCTTAGTGAATGATCATGCGTTACAAATGATTGGGGTCCCCTTTATATAGTAGGGGAATCCGAAATAAAGTATAATTCTAATTGTAGTAAGGAACCTTATTATATAGTTGTCTAACCGCCTAGTACAAATCCGTTCCGGAATTTACGCCGTGATCTCAAGACTACTGCAGGAATCTCACTCTTTCTGTAATATAACCACAACGGTATTATCTTGAGGTTGGTCATACTCAGACCCAATGTTCATCGAGCACTGCGATCTTCGAGTTTCATATCCTGCCATTGGGCTCGAGCCTGGTCCATATTGAACTCGTTGTCGACGCAACCCCTCGAGCCTACAAAATCGGGCACACATGATTTTGCCCGTATACAATTTCCTATCAGCAGGTGGTGAGTATTGCTAGGAGAGTGGAGGGCATGCTTGCTCGGGATAGGGAGGAGAGAGAGGCCAAGAGGTCTCAAGATTTAGGCCATTATTTTTGTGCCCGTGCCCCTGCTGCAGTTCATCATGGTAGGGGTTGTGTGAGTTGCCCCATTCATTCAGCTCTTCCAGCAGCCAGTGGTATTCCAGCTCATGACCTCGGGAGCCTTATTATGCCCCTCTAACATCTAGTGCGCCTCCTGCATGGGGCGCTTTCAGTGGTCAGTCTAGCAGACCTGGCCCGAGCCAGTCACAACCGCCATGCCCTCCCAGAGCTTGTTTTGAGTGTGGCGACACTCGCCATATGGTGAGGGATTGCCCGAGGCTTAGGATGGGTGCACCTCCACAGACTTCTCATCCACAGCGTGCTCCACAAGGTTCCCAGGCTATGATCACAGCACCAGCTGCTACCCCACCTTCTCAGCCAGCTAGAGGTGGAGGTCGGGGAGGTAGATGTGGCCAAGATGATGAGGCTAGGATAGATACTAAGCCCTTCCTATCCGTATAGAGACTGATTCTTCTGATTCTGTCATTACAAGTATTGTTCCGGTCTATCATAGAGATGCATTGCTTCTATTCGATCCAGGTTCCACTTATTCCTATGTGTCCTCTTATGTTTTCCTGCCATTAGGCATATCTTGGGATTCTTTGAGTTCCCTTATTTATGTTTCTACTCATGTGGGAGATTCTCTTGTTGTGGACCGCGTTTATCGGTCGTATTTGATTGCTCTTAGTGGTTTTGAGACAAGAGCCGATTAATTATTGCTTGGCATGGTAGATTTTGATGTTATCTTTGGCATGGACTAGTTGTCGCCCTATTATGCTATTCTTGATTGTCACGTAATTAGAGTGGAGACATATAGCTACGATTAGAGTGGAGGGGTACATTAGATTATACTCCCAGTAGAGTTATTTCATTTCTTAAAGCTCAGCGAATGGTTGAGAAGGGGTGTGACGCGTATCTAGCTTTTGTGAGAGACGTCAGTATTGATACCCCTACAATTGATTCAGTCCTAGTAGTGCGGGATTTCCCTAATGTGTTTCCAGCCGATCTTCCGGGCATGCCGCCCGACAGAGATATTGATTTTGGCATTGATTTGTAGTCGGGCACTCAGCCCATCTCTATTCCTCCTTATCATATGGCTCATCCTGAGTTGAAGGAGTTGAAGGAACAGTTACAGGAATTGCTTGATAAGGACTTTATTGGGCCTAGTGTGTCACCTTGGGGTGTTTCTATCTTGTTTGTGAAGAAAAAGGATGGTTCTATGCGTAGGTGCATTGATTATCGCCAGTTGAACAAAGTTACAATGAAGATTCGGGATCCTTTGCCTCGTATTGATGACCTATTTGATCAGTTACAGGGTGCCCGAGTGTTTTCCAAGATTGAGTTGCATTCAGGTTATCATCAATTGAAGATTCGGGAGACAGATATCCAGAAGACTGCTTTCAGAACTCGGTATTGTTATTACGAGTTTCTTTTTATGTCATTTGGGCTGACCAACGCCCCAACAACATTTATGCACTTGATACACAGTGTATTCCAGCCATATCATGACTCGTTCGTCATTGTGTTTATTTATGATATTCTGGTGTACTCCCAGAGTCGGGAAGATCATGAGCAGCACCCTAGGACAGTGCTTCAGACCTTGAAAGAAAAGAAATTATATGCAAAGTTCTCAAAATGTGAGTTTTAGTTGGATTCTGTGGCATTCTTGGGTCACGTAGTGTCGAGTGAAGGTATCAAGGTGGATCGGAAGAAGGTGGAAGCAGTGCAGAGTTGGCCCAGAACATCCTCAGCTACAGAGATCTGTAGTTTTCTTGGTTTGGGCGTTTATTACCATCGATTTTTTGAGGGATTCTCATCTATTGCAGCACCTATGACCAGGCTGACCCAGAAGGGTGCTCCGTTCAGGTGGACGGAAAAAGTGTGAGGAGAGCATTCAAAAGCTCAAGACAACTTTGACTACAACCCCAGAATTGATATTTCCTATAGGTTCGGGGTCTTGTACAGTCTATTGTGATGCTTCGCGATTTGGCCTCGACGCGTTGTTGATGTAGGACCGTAGGGTGATTGCCTACGCGTCAAGACAGCTGAAGGTGCATGAAAATAACTATTATGTACACGGCCTTGAGTTTGCTACTATTGTTCATGCCTTGAAGATTTGGAGGCACTATTTTTATGGTGTCCCTTGTGATATCTACACTGATCACTGGAGTTTCCGCATCTGTTCAAGCAGAAGGATCTGAATTTGCGTCAGAGGAGGTGGTTAGAGCTGCTTTAGGATTATGATATTACTAATTTGTACCACCCGGGGAAGGCCAATGTGGTGGCCCATGCTTTGAGTCGTCGGGCAGAGAGTTTGGGGAGTTTGGCTTATCTACCAGCAGTAGAGAAGCCTATGACGATGGATGTTCAGGCCTTAGCCAGCCAGTTTGTGAGAATGGATATTTCTGAGTGTAGTCGAGTATTGGCTTGTGTCTCGATCTTCTCTTTATGATCGTATCAGGGAGCGTCAGTATGATGACCCCCATATGTTTGTCCTTATGGACACGGTTCAGCACGGTGATGCTAAGGCCTGGAACAACACTTTGCTTTTTGCAATGTCGGCCCTTTCTTTGAGATCGCAAAGAAGGATGCACTAGATCTCAGAAACAACAGCCCAAACATGGCAAAATGACCCGCAGCCCATCCGAAACACATCCGAGGCCGACGGGACTTAGTCCAATGATACCTACCATTTCCAAAATATGATGTAAACTTGCTCGAGGCTTTAAATCACACTAAATCCAAACTATGAATAAATGATCAAAACTCTTCTTTCAACTTTTAAACTTTCAAACTTCACCGAACGTGACCGAATTACACTTAAACATTTTTGAATAATGCCAAGCTTTACATGCAAGTCACAAATCACGATTCAAACATATTACAAGGCTCAAAATCCCAAACGGACATCAAAGTTCACTTCAAATCAATCTTTGGAATTATAAAATCTTCCAAATGCCAACTTTTGACAATAAGCGAAAAAATAGTTTCGGACCTCCCGATACTCAAACCGAACATATGCCCATGTCCAAAATCATCATACGAATCTATTGGAACCTTCAAATCCTGATTCCAAGGTCATTTACTCAAATGTAAAACCTTGGTCAACTCTTCTAATTTAAAGCTTCCGAATTGAGAATTTTCCATCCGAATCAACTTCAAACTTCCCGAAATTTAGATTCCGACTATGCATACAAGTCATGAAACATGAACTGTAGGCCTCAAACTGCCGAACGACGTGCTAGAGCTCAAAACGAATGGTCGGGTTGTTACATTCTCCCCCACTTAAAGATACGTTCGTCCTCGAATATGCCAAGATCCGTTCTAGAGTTGACCAAAATCAATGTTTGACACCGAGTGCACCTACTCGTACCACCACAACCCACGTGAGCGTATTAGCTCGAGCCAGACTAAAAATCCTCCCTTTTATCTTGGCCAACAAGCCTTAGGACCAAATTCCAACATCCAAATTCCCCACGAGACCTGATTCCAACATACGAAAACCGTAAAAGTCTCAACCCACTGTACCGAATATGATTATGCACCCATGCTGAGATCATACAATGCACCGCATAATTTGTATGTCCATAATAACATCCTCCAACTATAATAGCTGCGAATTAACGAACCAGATGCTTGTAGTAAACCTCATAACACATATAAGCCTAGCATCATAATAATCAACGATGAAAGAGATGAGCAAGAACTTGTAACCACCCGTCAAACCAATAACTCATGGGGTTTCTTCGCTTGATAAGAACCGTTACCTCATTTTGAACTAAATAGTGACATATTCTCTTCAATATACCTTACATAAATGTGATCGCACCGATTTTTGGTCCAATAACCTTGTTTCACAAAGTACAAGCTGATCAGGAAATAAGCCACCTCAAACACTTATTAAAATCTCATATAACGCCATCAATACGCCAACAAGATACAACTCGAATATGACACATAAGGAAGAACGAACTCTGGCAAGGAGCTATCCAACCCACGTAACAAATAAAACAACTGATGTGATTCTTTGAGTTAACAAAGAACCAACCAACCATGATCAAGATCTTGAAACGAAAACGTGGTTTGTGGGCTAGTTTTAAGAAACAACGTATCTCAAGCTTCAGGACTTGGAATCTGACGATTCAAAAACAAGATGAAAGATGGCGATCTAATAAGAAAGACTATTTACTCGTTCAATACAAGTAAATATTGATGATCTACCGGTTCAAGGAAAGTTATGATCCTATGATAACAAAAAAACCAATTTAGATCAAGAAACATGTTCTTGAATGATCAAGAACTATAAGATTCCTAAAGTCACCACTTGGAATCAATTAATGTGATAAAGAAAAACCATACGCAATTGAAAATACGATAAAGACTATCACCACCTTGCTTAGAACCTAAAACAAGTAAAGAAGACAAAATAGAGAAAAACACTCTATTGTAAAACTAGGGCAAGCCTATAAAACGTGATTTCTATTCTACAAGGCAAGAGAACCCTTTATATAGGCCTAGAGTCTCTTCTTTGATGACTACAATACCTATTCTAACAAGGAAATAAAATAACTAAAGACAAGGAATGTAAAAATTCCTATTCTACAAGGAAAAGAAACTAGGAATCCTACTAAAAGGAAAATATTTATTCTAACAGGAATAAAATGAATCCTATTTTAAGTAGGAAAAAATATTGGCTTCTTCAAATCAATCTTGAGCTTCTTGGACTTCTTGCGCTTCTTGAAAATAAGTACATATGTTTGGAATTGAGGTCTAAAACATTATCTTGGCAAAAATTAATAAACTTTAACATAGATTCTTCTTTTACATCATTCTCCCCTGGTTGAGAAAGACTAGTCCTCGAGTCTAAAGGCTCCACAAATGGCACAATATTGGCAATTTTCTTGGTTAGGTTGAACTCATATTCACCAGGCTCTATGTTGCATTTTTCTAACTCGTCAAAGAGCTTCATCTTATAGTAACAAAGCTTAGCATGTGGCTGAACTAAATCCCACTTTCTCAATAGTAACTTTCTACCAATATTTCTGCAATAAATCCCCCTAAATAAATTTTCAAAAACCAATCCATAATCATAAGTTGTTTTGTTTATATCTTCAGGAATCTTGAACTACTCCATATCAATGTGGTGCATACGGGATATGGCCAAAAAAATTGATTTAGTAGCAACAAAACCCTTAGAAGAATCAAATTCAAGTACCTTTGGATCTATCTTGAAAATAAAAGTTTATCTTCTTGAGAATTCATCAGAAACAACACTCTCATATTTAATTAGATCATATCCATTGATGAAATTGTTTTGAGATCTCTTGTTACAACATATTCTTCAAAATATTCATCCTTTAGGGGCAAGAAAAAAACTTGAAGAAAATATGAACTCAAACCCTCCATTATGTATTCCTTTTTAAGCAACCCTTCCACACGTATTTGCAAAAATTCATGGACTTCTGGATTAATACAATTTGTTGCCTCGTTCGGAAGGATAGAGTCAATAATCAAATTAATATTATGATGATCATCTCTATTAGGTGAAAAGTAAATCTCGCATATGGGATGCTTCAATGGACCATCGTCAAACTTCGGAGGTAAATATTGAACTTGCAGATCCACTTCATGCTCCTCCTCCTTGATTGGACTAACGTTCAAAGGCTTTCCTCTATTGACTGGACTAACGTTCAAAGGCTTTCCTCTATTGACTGGACCAATTATTTGTAATTTGGTCAGAAAGGAATCATCATTGAGCTTTAAACTTTTTGCAATTTCTTCTGTATTCAATGGTACTAAAATAATCTTACGTTTATCCTTTATAAAAGAATAGGTATTAAGGTATTCATCATATTTAGCACACCTATCAAACACCCATGTTCTTCCAAGTAATAAGTGACAAGCATCCATCTTCACTACGTCACACCAATTCTGGTCTTTATAGATCTTACCAAAGGAAAAAGATACTAGGCATTGACGGGTTACCTCTAAAACATCATCATCTTCAACTTCGATGAGGTAAGGATATGGATGAAATTTGGTTGACAAACCAAGTTTAATAACCATATCCCCTAAAACAATATTTATGTGACTCCCATGATCAGTAATCAACGAACAAAATTTTCCATGGGAGGTACATCTAGCGTGGAAAAGAGATTCATGTTATCTCGTTTCTTCATCTTCTTGAACCAAGAATCTTCCCCATGGTTGAACCTTAGACATGATGATTTCTCAACCTTTGGACATGTGGGTTATAGCTCAAATACAAAATTGATGTGATTCTTCAAGTTAACAAAGAACCAACCGACCAGGATCCAGATCTTGAGACGAAAACGTGGTTTGTGGGCCAGTTTCAAGGAACAACATATCTCAAGCTTTAGGACTCGGAATCTGATGATTCAAAAACGAGATGAAAGGTGATGATCTGAACTATAAAAAAGACTATTTACTCGTTCAAAACAAGTGAATATTGATGGTGTACCGATTCAAGGAAATTTATGATCCTATGATAACAAAAAAAAACGAATTTAGATCAAGAAACGTGTTCTTCAATAATCAACATCTATAATATTCCTAAAGTCACCACTTGGAGTCAATTAACGTGATAAAGAAATACCACACGCAATTGAAAACAAGATAAAGACTATCACCACCTTGCTTGGAACCAAAAACAAGGATAATGAAGACAAAATAGAGAAAAACACTCTATCATAAAACTAGGGCAAGCCTCAAAAACGTGATTTCTATTCTACATGGCAAGAGAATCCTTTATATAGGCCTAGAGTCTATTCTTTAATGACTAAAATTCCTATTCTAATAAGGAAATAAAATAACTAAAGACAAGGAAAGTAAAATCCCTATTCTACAAGGAAAAGAAACGAGAATCCTACTAAAAGGAAAATCCTTGTTCTAAAAGGAATAAAATAAATTCTATTTTAAGAAGGAAATAATCTTGGCTTCTTGAAATAAATCTTGAGCTTCCTGGACTTCTTGTGCTTCTTGCAAATAAGTCCATATGTTTGGACTTGAGCTCTAAAACATTATCTTGGCAAAAATTAATAAAATTTAACATAGATTCTTCTTTTACATCAACAGCCAATAGATTCCATGAACCTTTCACATAGATGAGAAGCAGGACACACAAAATTATGTATAGGGAACCGTACTCAACATCTCACTTTTCAGCGTGAAACCCGAACCACACATGATACCGTTACGGCTCTTTATGGCCAATGAGAAATAAATGATGAACAATAAATAGAACACAATGAATGCAAGCAACAAATGAAGTAATCAACTCAGGAGAATATGTTAGAGAGAGAGTGTGTTCTTGTATATTTTTGTATGGAGCAATAGATCTTTACAAAATGACAAGGACCCCCTTTATATATGAGGGGGAACATAGTACAGAAGCATTAATTACAAAGATATGGGGCAGGTATAGCCACCTACTGCCCAAAAATGCGTCAGGGCTAGACCTCTAGGCTTTGTCAGCCTCAGTTGTGCGCCTAGGGAACATCCTACTTTCTCCCTGTAACCATCGATTTGCGTTGCCTCGAGGCTGGACACTAATGTCCCCTCGGGGTAAGATATGAGTGTGGCCTCAAGCCTTTGGAAACCTCGCTCCTCGAGGCATTATTTACCGTATACAGATAGTCCCCGCATTTCTTAGAGTAGAACGATCAGAAACGGCTTTGATAACCGTCTCTTCTAACTTTCTCGCAATGATGTCATACTATTGACGCAAGCCTTCATGATGACTGAAGCGTCCCGTCAGTTCATCTTTCCAGAATTATTCATAGCACTACCGTTTCTTATTCTTCAAAGCAATAATGTCGCTGCCGGTTCGACTCCCAAGGATGCATTATATGCGCCTGCCGATACGTCTTATTCACACTGTTGGTTGCGCTGCCGACCTTCCTATAAATGGGAACCTCCTGAAATCAACTATTTATTCAAGTGTCTTCCAATATCTATCCATCCTTCTCTTTTCACCGTCCTCATCCATTGTTGTCCATCATGTTCGAGGTTCACTACCTTAAGAAAATAGGCTATGGGGCAGCGTTCTTACCAGCCGTCCCACAGCCTTTTTTCTGGGCCTTTCCTTGTTGAGCGAGATTACGCTATCTTCTTGTTGTTGTTGTTGTTTTTGCTGCCATCATTGGCTCGAGACGACGAGGTAGGAGGGCCAATTTATCCCGACTCGGGAAAAGGTTTGGACTCTACACCGCTGCTCAGGGGGGTGTTCGGACTTTACACCGTTGTTCACCTCCCCCGACTACTCGCTGCAGTGCCTCACTGCCTTTACTTTCCATGGAGTGAGGTGGCAATATCTACCAACTATCGTATCCCGCACCGAGGTAACGTCTCAAGAAGTGGCTTACTACTGGAATCCATACTAGCCAAATTTTTCACCCAGCCACTTCTTCATTCCTTTCTGCTTCTTCTGCGTCACTTTCCTCTTCTCCACCACTTTCCTCTTCTTCATCTTCTCCCTTGAAGATGCTTTTTTTGGACATTGAGAGGAGACTGTCAAGGAGGCGATGTTCAAACATGCTGCCGCTGAGGATGCTCCCCAGAGAATAGGCTAGGCTCTATGCTTGAATCATATGTGTACACCTTTTCGCTCCTTTATTTCTTTGTAAGGACCCTTCGTGGGCTTTTGTATTCATATGTAAGGACCCGTCATGGGCTTTGTAACTATGTCTACTAATGGAAAAGATGTTACTTCAATTTGTTTCTATTTCACGCTATATTTCCACTCATCTATGCTTGTAAAGAATCTGAGTGCTTGACACTGCCGATCGATACAAATATCGAGCCCGAGGGCAAGTGTTTCTTTTGACTTTGATTGCTTTATGCATCTCCCCGCAGAACCCTTTGCCGTTCCTTGGACAAAGCCTAGATTGGACTGATAAATTCGGGTCACCGGGACCCTGACTTCGAGTTGAATGAGAGTAGGGCTTCGAATCCTTAGATTTAGGCTTGGCCTTCGGACCCGATGGTAACTCCCGAAGGGGAATTTTGCTTGGAGGTCCAAGAATAGAGACTGCCTTAGACTTTTGAGAGTAGTCCCCGAGTGGACATTTGCTCAAACCCAAGCCACTTGGGAACTCGTTTCGAAGTTAGTGCAGATAGCCTCAAGGCGTTGTAGATAGATCTCGAGTGTGGATTTACCCAGATTTAGATGGTACCCCGAGACCAGACCCATGTGAGAAAGGTTTAAGCGCTTATTATTTTCTTGAGAGAGGCCCTCGATATCGGGTACCATCTCGGCACTTGTAATAATGTCAACGGTTTACTCAGAGCCTCTATTCTTTTTTATGGAGGTCCTCGTGGTCGGGTACCACCTCGGGACTTGCAACGATGCCAATGGCTTCTTGGAGCCTAACTTCTTTTTTATGGAGGTCCTGGAGGTCGGGTACCACCTCGGGACTTGCAACGATGCCAATGGCTTCTTGGAGCCTAACTTCTTTTTTACGGAGGTCCTCGAGGTCGGGTACCACCTCGGGACTTGCAATGACACTAGTAGCTTCTTGGGGCCTAACTTCATTTTGGGAGGTCCTCGAGGTCAGGTACCACCTCGGGACTTGAAATGATGCCAGCGGCTTCTTGGAGCCTAACTTCTTTTGATGGAGGTCCTCGAGGTCGGGTACCAACTCGGGTCTTGCAATGACGCCAGCGTCTTCTTAGGGCCTAACTTCTTTTGATGGTGGTCCTCGAGGTCGGGTACCACCTCGGGACTTGGTTGACATGAGGTTTTCGACCTAAAAGTGTCGTATGGAGACGTCGCGTGTAGGATACGACTACAAAATATCGAGGTGATTTCGCCGGCGTATCTTCCCAAAACCACAAAAGCTTTAGCCAACATTTATAATCGGCCTTTGAGGCAGGCGGGTGGTCGCCGCTTTATCCATATATGGGATTGTCTGTGCCCTCTTGGAGACTCTACTTTTCTGAGTAGTTATCCTCTTTCACAGAGTTCTCCTTTCTTGCGCCAATTTTCCTTTAACTCGAATCTTTCGCCCAAGTCTTCATTTCCCCTTCCTTCGTTTTACCATAGCCATGGATGCTATGCCCGAATCCGCTCGGCAAGGAGAAGAGAGCTCCGCTTCTGGGCACTTTGCTTCGGGAGGGAGTCTCCTTCCAGAAGGGACTCCCAGTGTTCGAGGTTATCGGGATTATGCCTCGAAGCCCACTTCTTTAATAGGAGAGGAGCCTCTTGAATCAGTGAGGAGAGATTGTTGATTGGGG